>NW_021445037.1:0-2560 GCF_001605985.2 Dendrobium catenatum
TTTAAGGGGTGCATTTTTGAGCGTCAAGATTTGATCCGCTTCTACAAACCCTGTGAGCCACAACCAATGAAACTCAGAGATTGGGTTGACTTGGGTGGTGCTTGTTAAGTCGTGTTGAGCGGTTTTTTTTAGGTTGCCTGCGATGTTACCCAGCTTTTGGGGGGGGGTGGTACCTCGGGAACAGGTGGTTCTGCGATGGTTCATAGCTTTCAGTTTGTTTTTTTTTTGCCTTGTTTGAGATAAGTCTCACTGATATTATAGTGGCCGCCATTATTGATATGCTTTCTTGAACTTCAATTGAGCTACATGACTCTGTTTTGGTAATCATACCCTTCTAATCTACCTAGGTTCTTTTTTATGGCACGCCACTTTGTCGGATTTAGCTGTCTTTAGTTGTTGCGAGATTTGATCCCGTCTTTTACTGATTGGGTTGACATGTCAAGCAGTCATATCTCAAAGTGTAATTCATAGCCTGCAGTTTTCATGGTCCTATGTTATCTCTTCTCATAGTGCCAATGAAATCTATTGTGCTCTTTATATTCTCTAACTCCATTCCAGTTGGGGGTGTGTCCATTTTGGTGATTGGTGCCTATAGCCTGCTTTATTGCGCCAATCCTTTTGGTTTTTTGTGTTCAGCTAGCTTGGACCCTTGTTGACTGGTCAAAACAGTCAACGCAAGAGTCTTAAGGTGATGCTCAGCTCGATCAATCAACCGCGTGTTGTTTGCTAAATTCTGATTACCCATTTGAACCAAGCCAGTTCTCAGGGCCGAATTTGGAGTTTGACTCCAGTAAAGCTCCAAGAGTCTGACATTCCAACTCGCCTAAAGTCCTGTGGCGTTGCTCTCTCCTGAGCTCAACCAAGAGCTCAATTGAGCTCATTTGGTCAACCCGACCAAACCACCTAATCTATCTCAGACCAGGCCCAACCAGCCCCTCAATCCGATTCCAGAAGCTTCCTGGGAGCAAATCAAACCCAACCCAAGCCCTGGTTTGAGCCCTAACGGCTTGTGGTCCCCTCCCATGTGAGGACAAACGAGGGAGTGGCCAGCTCACCCTGCCCCGTACAGTCCTTCTATCTGTGCTTTAACCACCTGAGCCAGGTTTCAACCATCCCAGCGACGCCCCTGATTCATCCCAGCCGTCCAAGCAAACTCCCATAGCTGGAATAGGGTGGAGAGGCGGGAAGAGCTCATTCCAAGCCATCTTGCATTCCACAGTCTCCCAAGAGCTTTTAGGTTTTCGTTTTGATTCTTCTGAGCTCTAGATCCATTTCTCCATCATTTCCCACCGTTTGGAGCCTATTGGAGACGAGAGGATCAAGGATCCGAAGTCACCTCCGTCCAAATCATACCAACTTCGAGGAGGAACAACGTTTGAGCTAAGAGCTTGCAAGGAATCAACACGTGGTCAATCTACAAATTCAGCCGTTTTTAAATCATTCAAATCCATCACCTCTAGCTCGGTAAATCCTAAACCCTAGATAATACATAGGTTCATAAATAGGCTTCTAAGGAATGTATATTAAGCTCTAAAAACTATTCCCCATTCTTTATATTACTGACTGTCACCTGGATCTCAGTTTTCATGCCATTTAACTCATCTTTTAAGAAGTTTGAACAAAAAGCTATGTTTAGGGTTTACGGTATCTGTGTGGAGAAGACGAAATCACGCCGTTGATCTCATCTATTTGATTTCAACGGACGAGATTCGATCACCTGCTCCGTTCGGTTTAATCCATTTGAACCATGGAGTGAACCGGTTCGCCTAGACTCAATCTGGTCCATTCTTTCTAAAACGGCGGGATTTAATTGTGACCGTCCGATCTCTTAACCGAAATCAACTCGTAAGGTTTAATCTAACTCGTTCATTCCAAACAGCGGGATCAAATAGTGACTGTCCGATCGTTTTTGATCAGGATTAACCGCGGCTCCGATCGTAGCCGTTGGATCAACCCGTGATATCATCTTGAACTTGGATATTAGTTTGTGTAAAATAAGCTTTCTCATTAATTCCATAGAGTTCTAAAGCAATGATTTAGATGATTGAAAGGTTTACAAATGAGTTCTCAAATATTCAATCTAAGTAATTACGATTAAACATTTCAACACTCATTTAACGGTTGGAGCTAAGCTCTTGAAATTTTCCCCAAAACTCAAGATAACATATGCTGAATCTCGTAACCCATGCCATTCAAACCCTATTTAATTAGGTATTCAAAAATAAAAAATAAATAATAATTAAAAGAAATTAGGAAAATTAAAGTTTAAAATGTAACTTTTAAAATAATGAAAACCAGGTTCTGATTTTATTTTTGGTAAAAAGTATTAGAATTTTATTTCCAAAAACAAGTGGTTGTACCACAGAAAATGGCTTTAATATTTTATTTTAATATGATTTTGTGAAGTTTCTGGCTTTTAAAATAAATATTTAAAAAACGATTTTTACACATGGCCGGCAGGCCGATTGGTCCATTTGTATCTGCAAACGCGGGCATCAAGCGGCCCGTTCACTTAAATGAGTCAGTCACGTTCTGGCACCATTGACTCAACCGCGGGGTC
>NW_021445038.1:0-270 GCF_001605985.2 Dendrobium catenatum
AGTAAGTAGGAAAGACCGTAGTTGGTGGGCGACAGAGGTCGAAAGGACTGTAGTTGGTGGGCGAGATAAGTCGGAAGGACCATTGTCGGTGGGCGATGGAGTCCGGAAGGACTATAGTCGGCGGGCGACGTAAGTCGGAAAGACCGTAGTCGGCGGGCGACAGAGGTTGGAAGGACTGTAGTCGGCGGGCGACGTTCGTCAGAATGACCGTTGTAAGACGACATAGGTTAGAAAGACGGCGTCAGGTATACATCCAGCAATGGAGAGAAA
>NW_021445039.1:0-267 GCF_001605985.2 Dendrobium catenatum
AGGGCCTCTAGAGAATGTGAGGGCCTCTGACGAAGGTGAGGGCCTCATGCAAAGGTGAGGGCCTCATGTGGTGGCTCGGCGAGGCTCTGGCGGTGGTCCGGCGAGGCTCAGAGGTGGTCCGGCGAGGCTCCTGCGGTGGTCGAGGAGGAGCATCTTCCTTCTCTTCTCTTCTTGCTTCGGTCCCCTCTTATGAGGAATGAAGGTCTATTTATAGTTTTTATGGAGTGGCATGGCTTGTAAATAGGTGAGAGATCAGGGGCAAATAGA
>NW_021445040.1:0-236 GCF_001605985.2 Dendrobium catenatum
CGTCCTTTTACATAATCCCCAGTGTTGGCAGAGAACCATCATCCTTTTACACAATCCCCAGTGTTGGCAGAGAATCATCGTCCTTTTACACAATCCCCAGTGTTGGCAGAGAACCGTCATCCTTTTAAACAGTCCCCAGTGTTGGTAGAGAACCGTCGTCCTTTTACACTCTCCTAGTGTGGGCAGAGAACCCTTCGGATATTCACACTCTCCAAGTGTAGGCAGCGAACCCTTCG
>NW_021445041.1:0-225 GCF_001605985.2 Dendrobium catenatum
GACCCACCTGAGGAACAACAAGTTCCTAAGAAAAGACTGTTGACCTGTTAAAAAAAAAAGGAAGAAGAAGAGAGATCGTGTGTACCTACCCTGAGCCTCGCACGACTTCTCCTGCCGTTGCCATTCCTCGCACGATTGAACGTCGTATCTCGCACGACCTAACGTCGTTTCATCGTACGACTCGCCCTCGTAGATAAAAGAACGACGAAAGGAGGCCTCCGACCT
>NW_021445042.1:0-494 GCF_001605985.2 Dendrobium catenatum
GCAATGCATGCTGAGAGAAATAAACGAGGGTACCATTTTGATTAAAGGAATTATTAGTTATTACAAAAAGAAAAAGAAAGAAGCATGGGATAATAAATTATTTTTTTACAACAATGAAGTGCCATCTTAGGAAATCAAAATCATCATTGAGCCTGAAATTTAATGACGATTCTAAAGAGATTTAGGATGATACCGTTTTGAAAAATGCTCAAAGCGAGTAATTTTTAGTATTAATCAAATCACATTTCTTTATTATCCATCTTGAGTTAATCTCTCTCTTGCTTATCTTAACATATTTGGGTTTTTTTTAATGAGATTAGGTGCATTTAGGTTTAAAGAAGAGTGCTTTATTATGCTCATTTAATTTATAAATCTATGTGGCCATTTTATAATGTATACGATCCTCTTTTTCATCTCCCATCATGTAACTTAAGTTACTTGAACTTATTTCTAATGATTCTGATAGGAAATACTTGATTTCAAGTATTTCCTAT
>NW_021445043.1:0-332 GCF_001605985.2 Dendrobium catenatum
ATAGTGATGCAAAACTTATGTCATTTGCAAAAAATATTTGAAGTGAAATAAAAAGTGTCAATAACCGATCTGTGGCCTATTGGATAAGATCGTTGCAGCATCCCATGGACCTGATTTAGTAAAAATGATATTTAAGTTTTAAATAAAGTAGGCTTGCATTGGGTCTATGATGACTCGTGTCTAGGGGTGTAAAAATTGGTTTTCGGGTCGAGTTTAGGTTAAACCCAAAATTGACCTAAGTCTAAACGGGTTAACTCGAACCCAACCTGGTTTTATAAACGGGTCAAAAATTCAAACTCGAACTCGATTGGCCCGTGAATTCGAACACGAGG
>NW_021445044.1:0-200 GCF_001605985.2 Dendrobium catenatum
AAAAAAAAAAAAAAAAAAAAACCGTTGCTAAAAACTATTCCTAAATAAAGACTAAAATTTATCACATAAAATTTTGTACAACAACAATATCAACCCTTTATCCCACTACATGGAGTTGGCTACATGAATCATTATTCTCCATTGTGTTCATGGGCGGATGCAATGTGGGGGCCATGGGGGCAGTGGCCCCCACTGACTTT
>NW_021445045.1:0-113427 GCF_001605985.2 Dendrobium catenatum
CTTAGGCTTAACAACCTAATTACTAGACTCAACAGATATCCTTTCCTTTGGAGGATACTCTCTTTTGGAATTCTATACAAGACTTGTAGCTTAGAACTTGAAGATCATAAGTAAGTATATATATATATATAGTAGGATTTAAAATCAAGGTTTATTGCAGTGGAGCCTTGCCACCTTTTTTTCTTTCTATAGAGTTTGAGTCTATTGCAAATTATAAAATAAATGAATAAATAAATTCTTTTTTATATATTCAATCTTTTATTTATTTTAGTGCTTCATGCATTGCATTTATATGGGTGGTACTTTGCATTATTGGGTAGAAACTTTTTTAGTTTTCTTTTGGTGCATATGTTGTGGGCTTTGTAAGAACATGTATATTAGTTTTTGGACAATACAATACGGGATACCATATAACTGATCTCTTTACCATTCCATTCATAAATGCATTCATTCTATTTCTGCAACGTACGTTAAGTTATGGACTTATGCCCAATGCAGTCAAGGTAGTGAGGTCCTCTTTATACTCAGTGGATGCTACACTTTTTCTTTTGGTTTAGAGCTATTATGCTGCTGAATTTTTTTAGAAATTATAATGGTTAAAAAATTCTATTAAGTAAATTAAATAAGATAAAATTTAGAGTTCTTAGTAAGTCTTCTCACTAGTATTGTTTGAACATAAAGTTAAAATTACTCATCATGAGTTATAAATTTTAAAGTCTGATTCATTATTTGATCTCTAAGGATATAGATTAACTTATCATGCGTAACATCTAAGGTGATAGATTTTTTAATAGGATTTTCATCAAGCAACTTACTCCAAGCCAATATAACTCTAGACTGTGAACACATCTTTTGTCTTTTAACTTTTTTATTCAAATCTCTTAAAATTCAAAATGTCTAAATTTAAATTTTGAGGAAAACTAAAGAATTTATAATCTAAAGCTTATACATTTAATATTATTAACCCAAATATTTCTTTAGGTACATATATCTTTGAAAATCTTCAGTCTTCATATTAATCGAGAGTATTATCTTAGCAGATGTAATTCACTATAAGGGCTTGGCCCTATAAGGAGTCTATAATTCTAATGGGGGTTGTGGAGTAACCTATATAATTATGAAATCCATTAGGGCTATATCAATCCCTAATAATTCTTAGGTTTACTTTAATATAAATATTATAAAACCCCACTTAATATAGACAAGTATGTGTGCCAAATCATGTAATATACTAATAGAGTAGAGTATTGATCCCATAAGGAAGATATGCTTATTTGTAATTTACTAGTATTGTTTACTAAAATTATGATAATTGTCCTACTCAAAATAAAACAATTTGTCATAGAGATTCAATCACTTAAAGAAAATTAGATAAAGATAATGAATGCTCTATATGGATATAATATTTTGAATTAATGATGCTATTCAGAGTATATGCATTCCTAGATCTCTATCGAGCTTGTAGAAACAAAGGATGTCTATAACTTTCTATGGTTATTTCATCTCCATATGAATTCAGTATGTTTCATATCTTATGTGTAGGCATGACATATACTACTTCAATATTTTAGGTTTTGCCTACTTTCCTCCATCAAGCCTCCACATTACACCTAATTTTAACTACACATCTAGCCACTATGTGCATTAAAATAAGATTTGGTAATATCAAAAATATTATTTTTATTATTTATGGAATAAAAGAACTTATTAATACTTCATATGATATATACTTCATCAATCCAAAAATAAAGAATTTAACCAGACCTGAAGAAAAATTGAGTATTAATAGCTAGATAGAAAGAACATATAAGAGATAGATATCACCAGATAGATTCAATTGATATCTTCTACATTCCCTTTTTTATTTACAGAGTTATTTCCCTAAACACAAGCCAAACATTCTAAAGATGGCATCAAGTACTTCCCTAATATCCCTGAGTTGTCACCTTAAGGAAAATTTAAAGAAGCACTCTAAATTCAACTAAAATTAACTAAGTGATCGAACTCTCCTACAAATATAACTCAATGCCTATTTAAAATGCCTATTTATAGAAAAACACAAATATACATATTGCACTGTGGTACAATAAATATTAGCACCATTGCATCCAATAAATGAACTAATGTTGTTGGGCCATTTTCTTGTTTCATCATGGTGCTTTCTAACATGGATCAATTACTTAATGAACAGCCAAGTAACTTCCCTAATAGATTGTGTCCTTGGGAAGTTACAACTACTATATTGCGATGCTGCTGACTTTTGGATGTTGAGGCACTGATAGGATAATTTATGCATCGAGGTTTTATTGATTGTGATACCACAATGTTCGACAATAGAACACTCGACACTATGAAGTTGATATTTAACTATTATAGAGCTATCTGACAAAGAAGTTGGCTTTGCAATGTTGATATTTTGGTACTCCAACCATGTCTTTGATGATGCTACGACCTTGATTATTCTAACACCTTGGAGCTATATGAAAGTTAGAATTTTATGCCTTTTCCATTTTTTTCTACACATAAAACTAAAATAACACATTTCACTAAAAATATAACACATTATTTACACTTATCAAACCCATAATAAAATAAACCCTATCTATGTTTCTTTCTAAGATAAGGGAAAGATTTATGAAATGCATACCTAAACTTTAAAAAATGGATTAATTTCATAATTAAAATGATAGGTAAATATTTCTTTTATACTTTGGGCTAATTGAATATTTCCTATGATGTGTTTAATTAAGAATGGAAAGTTTCTCTTCTCTAATCTATAGTGAAATATTATTCTATTCTTAGGTATGGTATAATGTCAATCCATGCATATTTGATTAAAGAAACTCCAAAATATTAATTTTATGCAAATCTCGGGTATCATATTTATATTTGGACTTAAAATTTGTCTACATGACTAATTGGGCTAACTTGAGTTAGCTCAACTAGGCCAGATGGGTCAGTTGATCACAATGCTAGGTTATAATTGCTCAAATGATTATAGTTTAGTTATTGTAACCAAAGATTATTGATTGTAGTTGGTGATTGAAGTTTGATTGAATATGAATCAAAGAGCTATAGAACAAGTAGTTATAGGCTAGATGATTCATAATTGGGTGATTGTCAACCATAAGATTGACAATCACGAGCTTGAATATCAAGATGACCTCATAAAAAATGAGTTCATCAAATGGGCACCAGCATGTGTGATGAACACAAAGAGTAAATTACATGTGTTATTGTTGACTAAGTGAGTAATTGAATTCAAAAAGCAATTTAGTATTTAAAATTTGATTTAAAAATTAGAGGAACTACTAAGTAGTAACTAAGCAAATTAGCACATTTAACATAGCAACTATATACAAGGATGAGTGATCGTAGAGATTTGATTTTGATATTAATATGAATGAGAGATTGATTCCCAAATAGAAGGATGTAGGTGAAGACTTGATTGAATGAATGATTTTTCAAATAAGAAAATGTTGGGCCTAATTGAGATATTTATGCTCAAAGAGGGAAATTTAAATTTAGAATTGGAGATAAATTTCCAAGCAAAGATATATACTCGAATGGGAAATCAATTCAAAAAATAGTGAATTTAAGACCTGACCGACAGATCGATTCTCGAGCAGGAAGGTTTAAACTTTGAATGGGAGATTTGATCCCCAAATGATAGAAATTAAAATTTGACTAAGAGATCGATTCTCGGATAGGAAAATTTAAACTTTAAATGGGAGTGAATTCCCTAAAAATGATGGGTACCTGAATGGGAGATTGAATCATAAATGAGCAAATTTAAAACTTGAGCAAGAGATTGATTCTCAGATAGAAAGATTTAAACTTTAAATGGGAGATTGATTACCAAAAAAGGTGTTTATCGAAATGCTAGAATAATTCATAAATAAGAGAATTTAAGACCTAACCAGGAGATTAATTCTCAAATAGAAAGATTTAAATATTGAATGGGAGATCACTACCAAAATAAAGGAGGATAATCAAATGGGAGATTGATTCCCACATGAGTGAAATTAAAACCTATTTTAGAAATCAATTGTTGCACATGAATATTTGAAATTTGAATGGGAGATAGATAACCAAACAAAGATGGATACTTGAATTACAGATTAATTCCCAATTGAGTTAATTTAAGTAAAAGAGGAGTATTTGAAAGGTACTTCAATGTTTGAGAGTTTTAAAATGTCTAAATCGTGGTACCATTGTAGAGCTTTTGAGTAAAACCTTCTCTAATCATTCACCCCTTCTTATTATTTTAAAGTTGAGGTAGGATGGTATCTCTTCTAGTTTGAGATTTAAAAATATGTGTCTTTTAGAGAAATCATTTTTAAATATGGTTGGGGATAATTGGAATGCTTCTCTACATCTTGTTAATTCTTTGATGGGTATTAAAACACTAAGGTTAAGCCAAGAAAACTTAAGTTCAAAATTAATTGATGGAATTGAAATATTTTCAAAAATATTTTTAGCAATATTCTTGTTGTTGAAGATAAAGTCAATTCTAATAAGCTCATATGCCAATTTAATCCATCTGATGATAATTTATAAGTTTTCAAGAAGCTAAAAAATCCCTTTTTAAACATCAAGAACAAGAGGAAACTTACAGGAAATTGAAATCTACCTCTAAACACCTAATTGAAGGGGATAACACTACTAAGTATTTTCTTGAAATAGTTAAGAAGAATAGAGGTAAAAAATTTTCCATAAAATTTTTCTATAGGATTGGTCCTCTATAGAGGATGAGGAGGGTATTGCTAGGTCTGTTGTGGATCATTTCACCAATTTTTTTAATTAAAAATTTGAGCTAACCCTATTGACCATCATGACCTCATTCCTATTATCATTAATGAGGAGGATAAAATTGTCCTTGCTATGCTTCATTCTTTCGAGGAAATCAAGAATTTTTTTTTTGATATGAATGTTAACTCTATTGCTATCCCTGATGGGTTTACTACAATTTTTTTTCAAAAAGCCTGGAATAATATTTGTGATGATTTATTTGCTATGGTTTTGGATTTTTTAAAGGCTATCCTATTCCTAAATTTTTTTAGTACCTTCAGTATGCTTATTCCAAAGAAGGTGGCTATTAAGAAGTGGGATGATTTTCATCCTATTACTCTTTGCTCTTTTCTTAGCAAAGTAATTTCTAAAATTTTTAAGGAATATCTCTCCCCCTTGCTCACTAAATAATTTCTCATAACCAAGAGTGATTGGTGAGAGGGAGAACTATATCTGATAACATTTTATTGGCTTAAGATCTTACTCATGATCTATATCTCAAAGTGATATGTGGTAAAATTATTTTCAAATAAGATATTGCTAAAGCATATGACAACATTAACTAGAAATATATGTATTCCATCCTACAATTACTTGGTTCTAACTCCTACTTTATTAATTTGATCAATAATTGCATTGAAGGCTACTTTTTCTCTACTGTTGTCAATGGTAAAAGAATGGTTCTTCTTTAAGGCTTCTTATGGTATCAAGCAAGGGTTCTTATCTCTCCTTCTCTTCTTATTACTTTTTTTATAGGTTTTGCTTACCTTTTTTAAAGTCATGCTAACCTTAGGTACAAAACTTTAGGTTATTTTCCTATATCTCACTTATGCTTGGCTAATGATGTTATTATTTTTTCTAATGGCTCTATGAATATGATTAATATTCTTTTCATACTTTTGAACAATTTTGAGATTCTTAATTGTCTAAACCTTAATAAAAGTAAGTGTTGCTTTGTCACCCGTAAGAATTTGTCTAGTGACCACATTAATGCTATTAAGGAAACACTGGTTTTATGCAAGTCTCTTTACCTTTAAAATAACTAGGTGTTCCAGTCTTTAAATGGTGTAAGAAATGATATCTTCTTTATGATCATATCACTACTATGCAAAAGAAGTTTAACTCTAAGGAGTTTAATTTTTTAATGAGATTAATTTTGATCAAGAGTGTCTTATGCTCTTTACCTATTTATATTTTTCAAATTATACAACCAACTCTTACTGTATGTAACAAAATTGAAAAATTGTTCAATAAATTTTTTTAAGGATAAAAGTGGTAATTATAAAATTATTTGTACTTCTTATAGAAATTATTATGGTGTTTTGGATGATGGTGCTTTGGGGTGCAAGAATTTGGTGGATTTAGCACATGGATTCTATTTTAAATTATGGATTAATTTTTGAACAAAAACTAGCCTTTGGTTTAAATTCATGACTACTAAGTATTATGTTGGAAAACATCTGACTATTTTCTCTTATAATAAGTGGGGATTCTAGAGTTTAGAAAAGATTGTGCAATATCAAATAGGAAGTTGAACTTCATATTAGTTGGGGTATTGGCAGTGCTAATTTATTTTTTTAGCATGATCATTGGTTGACAAGATCATACGCTCAATACTTTTTCTACTACTGATATTAAAGTTAACTCATTTATTGATAATAATTATTGGGGACTATAATAAAATAGTTGAGGTTGTTCCTGAAATTATCATTAGTAAGATTTTGCAAATTCCTTTAAACACTGAAGCTGATGATTTCATATTATAGAATATGGCTAGTCATTGCATTTTCAGGCTTAAGGATGCATGGACTATTATTAAAACTATGAATATTGTCAATAATGTTTTTAAAATGATTTGGCATAAAAGCATTCTTATTACCATTGCTACTTTTATTTGGAGAATTATGCATAAACATGTTCCTACTTATGAGAATTTCTTAAAAAGTGGTTTTTTCTTTCCTTCTAAATTTTAATGTTGTTACACTGTTTAAAATATGCACCACGTGTATATTTATGGTCCCATTGCTGCTAAGATTTTGATTTACTTTGAGGAAACATTTTAAAATTAATTATTTTCATGCTAATATTTCTATCAAGGATATCCTCAATCTATGGTTCCCTAATTTGAGAAGCCATATTACTAATCTCATCCCTTCTCTTATTATGTGGTACCTCTGGCTTACTAGGAATTATTTTCTTTTTAACAAATGAACCATGATCATATTATTGGGAACATTAAAGACAAAGTTAGTAAATTGTTAAATGAGAATCTTTATACTACTAAGAATTTTAAAGGGTTTTTTTTTCTCCTTTATTTTTTTTAAGGAATTTTGTATTGTTCTTTAAGAAAACTAAAGCACTAATTTTCCTAAGCTAATTTATTGGTCTAGTCCTCCTCAAAATGTGTTTAAGCTTGAAATTGATGGTTTTGTTAAAGATAACTCTTGGGGCTGTGGTGGTATCATTATAGATTCTTATGGTAATTTTATTATGGCTTATGTTAGCCCTTTACAAAAATGCTCTATTAGCTTTGATTAGCTATCTGGCATATTATATGGTTTAAAATTATGTCTTTCTCTTGGTATTGTCAACAAATGGATCGAGGTTTATGCTAAGCACATGCATTTTTGCTTAAAAGATAATGATGATATGGTTTGTAATGTTGAATTATTCAACATTCTTAAGGAAATTAAGCAACGTCTGGCGCTTTTTTATGTTAAGTTGACTCATATTCATAGGGAAGGTAATACTTGTACTGATTAGTTAGCTAACCATGGTTATAAACTTGACTTTCTTACTAATATCTTTTATAACTACTTTCCTACTTTTATAAAGGCCTCATTAGATTACACAAGCTTGGTTTTCCTTATGTTAGAACACAATTTATGGTTTAGTTTGGCTTGGTTATTGTATACCTATTTTGGTGGTCCCTTCCTTATAATGACATCTAATCTTCAGCTGGTGTTTTTAAGTCATCTGTTCAGAGGTGTTGTCTATAGGGATGGTGGGGTTTTTTTTAGAAATGACAGGAAATCTTTGAATTATGTCCTTAGTCTCATTTGTTGATCATCTTGTGCATCTCCTATCATAGGTGGCAGAAGGGGTTGTCAAATTGTGCTTATTGGCTTACTTCAGGATATCCTCTATCTGTGTTGGAAAATTCATTGGTTATTTTGGCCTTATATGGAATGTACTGACATAAGTTGTCTTTCTTTATCTCAGCATTGGAGTTGTATTAAGTTAATTATTCTTCTTTATGGTTGTATGAGTGTTGGTTTTTTGAATTTTTGTTGGTGAGGTGGTGACTTTGGTATCCTCTCTTGCATAATTGTTTGTGATAATTTGCTCTACTTGATTTAGATATGGACCAGATTTTAGTGGCAATATGTCTATAGGCTTCATGATATTTAGCATACTACACGCCTAAGCTAGAATCTATCTATTTTTTGGATTTTCTGAGTAGTTTTTATATTATATTGAAGTTGTGTTAGTGTTTTTAGTAAAAAGGATTGATATGGTGTATACTAGTTTTGGGTTTATTACTATCCTTTACTATGTTTATCTTGTTATTTTGTTTGGGTTGGATGTTTTGGATCAATAATATTGGTTGAATATTTATAGTTATAATGCAAATTATTGTTATTTTTTCATGTTCAATGCGGGTGAATGGAATAGTATTGCTGAAGGCTTTCAATTTTATTTTCTTTATGGTACGATTAATTTGTTTAGCCTTAGCTTACTACCCATCACAGTTATAGTGGTATGTTTTATGTGTTTATACAGTAGGGTCATTCTTTATCATGGTTTTGGCCTTAGAAAGGCCATGGACAGAAATGTGGGGCTGGATTCTATTCTTTCCAGCATCCCTTATTTAGTCACTGATAATGTGGGTATGTTGTTCTGGATTTCTTTGTATTCTTATAAGATTGATATGGTGTATCTCATTATGTTTTTAGCGTAAAGTTGTCTAAATGCTGCTACTTTTGATAAGTACAAATACCTTTATGCTAGCTGGTTGCTTTAATTTTTTTGTTTGGAAGGATTCTTTCTTCAAATTGATGTAGCAATGAATATTCTTGATTAGATGGTTGCCTTATACATCCTAGTTTCTCTTGAGAAGCAATGAGTAGAAAGACTTTATCTTTTATGTTATTTATTGTAACTTATATTTTCTTCATGGTTTTAATATGGTAATATGGCACTTCAATTGGTATACTACCACCACCAATGTTTATCTAATGGAATTTGATAAAAAAATGTTATAGTATTATTTTGAATGATATTTGTAGCTATCTGTCTTTTCTATGTTATTTTTCTTCAGCTGCTCACTTTATTTTATAGGAGTTATTTAGTGCAGATTTTTTGGATTTTGAATTTTTTGCTAGAAAGATGGGACTGAAAGTATATCTTTGGATCTTTCTTTTTTTGGTGTTGGCTGCTTGCCACCCTAGAATTTACATAGGATTTTTTTGTACAAGTTCTTAGTAGGAAACATGAACTCATAGGTCCTTTTTGGTTTAATTTTGTAGCTCTTATGAGGAGTGGAGAGCTCAAGATCCCTCTTAAGGACCTTGTAATATTTTTCATAATTAAAGCGTATGCCCCTCTTTGGGCCTTCCAAAAAAAGGATCTTTAATAAATCATAATAAATTTAAAATAAATCTAAAAAAAAAGTAAAACTTAATCTATCATAAATTCTATAGTTTTAATGAAAAATAAAAGTCTAGGCATAAAGTTTAAAATAAAAATTATATTTACTCTATAAATAATTAATTTATTAAAATATATAAATATAAAACAAATAAATGAAAAATAAATAAAATTAAAAAAAATACAAATAAATGATTAAATACAAAATAAAATAAAATAAATCATTTTAAATTTTGATTTAAAATTAAATCAAAAACTAAATTAAGTAATTAAACAAAATTCATTAAAATTTTAAATAAATTTTAAAAACTCAAGATTAAATCAATGAAGTAATATTAGAGAATCATACAATCAATTTTATTTTATGATTTTTAAACATAAATTAAACTTTTAATTAAATAAAAATATAAATTGAGTTAACTTCGATAAACAATACAAATTAAATGAAGGACTCTATGCTAGAGATTTGATCCTTTAGAAGGAAACAAATGCATTACAATTATGAGCCTATGTTCTTTAAATTTGGAGCTTCAAATTTTGAAGTAATTGATTGTCAAGATTTTTAAGAACATAAATCATTAAAATACTTAAATAAAATAAATGATTGACAAGATTATATGCATTAGATTTGTTCTCTTATAGGAAATCAAATGCATTAAAAATATGAGCTAGGACTTATTAATGAAAGATTATTAGTAATAAAGAGTTATGGAGCACTAAGTTCCTTAAAATTTTAAATAAATAATTCAAACCATAAAAATATGTTCTTTAAATATATCATAATATTAAAAAACTTAAAACATAAATTAAATAAAAAAACCTTTGATCTTAAATAAGTTAAAATAAAAGGGTAGAAAACTTTAAATAAAATAAACTTGGGACGTATCCAAATCACACATTTTTCTACACACACTGTAGATGGTTTGATAAGGCAACTAACTTTAGCTTAGTCTAGGCTAGTAGTTTGCTTTGGATTGTTTGGGTTGCCTTACCAAGAGGGTATTCATATTTAATTTGTTTAATTTCTATAATATGGATGTCATGTTTATTAATTATGTTGGTGCACCCTAGGCTCTCCTGGTAGCATTAGGCATTAGGTAATGTTATACTTTATACAATTACATTACACTTTTGCATTCTTTATATATTACTCTTCTATGTTCCTACATAAAATTGAATGTACCTAGGTGTAAATATAAATGTAAACTTATTGATTTAAAGTTATAGAATTCTTATATAGATAGATTGAGATGTAATTATAAAGAGTTGTAGAAAATTTTAAATATGGTATCTTATATTCATTTTGAAGTTCCAAAAAGAAATGATTCCTTTTCCTTTGATGATCATTGTCTTTTTGAATCTTATAGAAGATTTAGGAGCCTTAAATATTTAAAGACTAAAGTAAGAAATCATATTTAATAATACATTGTATATGAGTAGAAATGCCTAATGTGATAGAGGTTAGTCACATTTATGTTATAGAAGACCTTAGATTGTACTTTACTTATAGTATAAATGAATAAAGTTTTATTTATACATCTATTTCATATATCATTACACTATTTTGATGCATTTGTATATTGATGAATCCTGATTAGAATTTCCAAACTAAATCTCATTGATTCCTAGGGCATAGAACCATCTTCTCTTACATTCATAAGGTTGGTTGGTGCTAAAAATGTTAGCTAATAGTTCACTCTAGGTAGACGTAACTCCAAATTGTATACCCCTCAGTTGCTCCTACAGTGGGAGGGTTATCCAATCATCAAAAATCTAAAGTTAAAAAATCTAAATCTAAATTCTAAATCTTTTTTTTAGATCATTTAAATCCAAACATAGCCTTAAATTGTTATTAAGAGTTGTATTAAGATTTTTCTTGATATATAATTAACTATAGAAGATTACATATATATAGGGATTATAAAACCCATTAAAAAAATTAACCCTATCTTAGTTCTCTAAGGTAGGTAAAGAATCCTATGTATGCACACTTTACTTTATACATTAGTTATTTTATTATTAAAATAATAGGTAAATATTTATTTTATTTTTTAGATGAATTTAACATTTCTTATACTATGTTTGAATTTGAAAATATGCCTATTTCTTTTTTTGAATTCATTGACAAGTATCAGTTTATCTTTTGAGGTACTAGATGTTATACAATGTATATTTGAATAAAGAAATATTAAAACCAAAATTCTTGTGGGCCTTTCAAATTTTCCATATAAGAATCACCATGAAGTGAGAATGAAAGGAAATCTCCCTTTTTGAAGCACTATATTGGGAATATTTTTAGTATCATGCCTTTGTTATGTTTTCCGTATTCCATGTCTTGAATGTTGTCCAAGGGCAAGGATTATTCATAGTGGTTTCCTAGATGTTTTCCATCTATTCTAGTCTATTAGGGGGGCATGGAGGTGTTCTAAAAAACTTGAAAGTGATATGGTAAGAGTTGTCTAGGAATGTTCTAGAATTATTTTGAGAAGGCTTAGCTAAGTGGCATGGGCTAGAAGAAAAGGTGTTGAATGGTTTGACCATTTTTGTATATTTGATGAGGTTGACTAATTTGACTAGTCAACAAGGGTAAAACTAAGTAGGTAAGCCTTTGGGGAGTTCTAGGTGTTATTTGGGTCAAGTCCATGGAGCTTAAATAATTGTGTTAGGATTTGAAAGGGAAACCCTATATGCATCAGTTTGACTAGTTTAGGTGAATTGACCAAGTTAACTCCCTATGAGTTTGACACACTCCTACATTAGGCATGTTTAGGATATCAATTAAAGTGAGCTTGTAAATTAAGAGGACTATAATTAGCTATATGTAATGATTTGATACATACTAGTTTAGTTTGACCAATTTCAGATTAAGTTAACAAAGTCGACATTTGAACAAAGTATGTGGACAAAACATGAGCAAATTATCAGGAGTTATATTTAATTTTGTTTAATATAGTTTCATGAAGAACCTAAATATAGAGTTTTGATCAATTGGACTAGTTTGAACTAGCTAAACTAGGTCAAATAATAGCATGGGAAGTGATGTTGAGTGGCCCTGATCGGTGTGAGCTACACACAAAGCTAGAGTACAATATGAAGATTTTTTTGACATAAAAAAATTGAAACATAACTAGATATGCAAGTATGCATGTTGATCAAGTAATAAAATGGTAGGGAAGAGTATCAATCCCTTGAGGAAGTATTCTGGTTAATTGCAATTATACTATTATCTAATATAGATACATGACTTATCCTATTGAAAGAAAAGAGCTTATTTTTTAGTTTTTTTTTCACTAATAGACGCAGAAAAAAAAAAGATATTAATGTAAAGATGTATTTTAAACTAATGAAAGCAAAACAACATAGTTTTCCTAATGAGATCTTAATTTTAGATATGGATTAGAGTATATATATCTCTAGATCTCTATCAATCTTGTAGGGGCAAAAAGGGAGGTTCATGACCTTCCTACAATTATAATATCTCCAAAGAACCAAGAAGATTTAATATCTTATGTCTAGGTATATTGATATTTTATTTCAATAATGTTACTTATTCTAATATTCCTCCTTCGAAATAGCATATCATACTAGATATTAACTACACATATGATTATTATTCATTAAATTAAGAATGAGCAATATTAAAAATATCTATAAACTAATTTAAGGCACAAGATTCTATATTAGTACCTAATATGATTTTACTTTATTAGCCTAAAAATTATAGATTTAGTCAAACATGGATAGAAAAAAATGCAAACTCATGTTTATCTTATTCATATAAGAAAAAGTTACAAGATAATTAATAAAGATAAATACCACTTGAATGGATCAATTATTATTCTCCTCTCCTTCCTCCAACAGAATTACTTATATAATACAAGTTGAAATCTCTAAGTGAAAGTTTCATGCCCATCCATAGCCTACCTTAAAAGTTACATTAAGGGCAAATTAAAGAAGGCACTCAAAAGTATAAGACTCCACTAAAAAAGATAGAACTCTCTAACAAAAGTATTAAAAGACCATTTATAACAAGTACAGAAAAAGCCTCAGGTGCCATGATGCTCGAAGTATTGGCGCCATAGTGTTATATGATGAATTAGCAACTCGGTGTTATTATGCTTGCTCCAATGCAGCACTATGCTGACCTGGCACAGTTAATGATTGAATTAGCATGTCTTTTGACTAAGTCAGTGTTCCTCCTCATTTTGGTAACTACTCCACCATAGAATTAAAAAATATAACATTGTGGCACTTGAAAATGCAATAAGACACTACAACATTGTGAAGCTTGGCACTCTGGCATTCAACTTCTTGAGATTGAAGTGACGTCGTCTTAATTTCTAACATTTCTGCATTGAGATGCACTGCGGAACTTACCTTAGCTCCATTGTAACCCTAATTTTTATTACATTTTAGAGCATCCAGCACTACAATGTCTAAATTATACACTATGGTGTTGTATATGGCAAAGCAGCTACTACACAAAATCAATATGTTCCAATTCTCATTCAATTCTTATAAATTTTTACTTTCTCCTTAATATTATTTACACAAACACATCTAAAACAACATATTTTCTTTAATTATAAAAAAATAAAATGTACACAAATTATACTTAACAAATTTTTTCCCTCTTTAACTCTTTCTTATCCTCAAGCAAAGGTAAAATCTCCTATTATTAACAAAATATCCAAAGTAAAAAATTAATAATTCTAAGAAGGATATAAACCTCTTTTTTCACCCCCTACAAGCTGAATAGAAATTTAGGGATTTATATGCTCTAATCCACGTCAATATTTAAGAGTATCATTCAAAAAACTTTATTGTTCTACATAAATTAGTCCAAAATATTTTTAATATATAGTATATCATTTATCTTTTTATTTTTTGTTTTATAAATGGCATAATCCAAAATCCATTTTTTTATAGAATAAATCATATATCTGTAGTAGAAAGTGATAATTTAATTTCAATCTAGCATAATATTTTTCATGGGATCGACACTCTCTCAATTACTTTATTACTTGATTAATATCTATACTTGCATATCTAGCGAGTAATCTAGAAAATCTAAGCATTAGTTAACCCCAAGAAATATTTTATTTCATACATGCATTAAAGGAAATGATGTTTAAGTATGGAAATTGACACTTAACCTGAAGAATGACATTTAGTAAAGATAGGATATCATTTGGGAAACTTACTCCTAACTCCAAAGAGGGATGATATAAAAGTGGACTTATATCTGAATTTTGCAAGATGTCATAATTGTATACTTAGACCTAATGACTATTTTTTATTAGAATTGTTGTGTAAAAGTAGACTTATGCAAGATGTTAATAGGATGTCATAAGAGTGAACTTAATCCTAACAATTATTTTTAAGCAATATGGCTGCAATAAAAGTGATCTTATGCTACAAGTCAACAGAATGTCGTTAAGGATAGACTTAGACTTAATGATTATTTTTAAAAAGAATGGTTATTGTAAAAGAAAACATATGCTTGAAGTCAATAGATATCGTAAGTGTGTACTTATACCTAAAGATTGATTTAAAATAAGATAGATTCCATAAAAGTGGGCTTACACCAAAAGTCAATAGGCTACCATAAGAGTAAACTTAAACCTAAAGACTGCTTAAAATAGGATGGTTGTCATAAAAGTAGACTTATGCTAGAAGTCAATATGATGCTGTAAGAGCAGTCTTAGACATAAAGTCTAAAATTAAAGTAGGATAACTATCATAAAAGTAAGCTTACACCAGAAGCCAATAACCTGCAGTAAGAGTGGACTTAGACTTAAAGATAAATTTAATACAAAATAGATTTCATAAAAGTGAGAATTCATGGATCTTTAAATTCAAGAATTTATATGTTAATGAGAGTTCTATCTCGAATAAGCAGGTTACTAGATAATCAAATAAAACATAGTTCCCAAATGAATAGATCTAAGTGGTTAGTGTTAAGTGTAAATTTTAAAATATTTTATCATCTTATAAATTAATGAAAATGTTGTGTTCTAGTTGTTATGAAAGAAATATTCAAGAAAAGAAGAAAAATTAACAAGTGTTGAACAAATGCGTAGTGCTCCAACTATAAGTGTCATGCATAACAATGCTAAACTTTTGCATCACCATGGTGAAGATGTTGATAAAAGTTGGAGCTACGTTGAATCATCCAAATGATTCATTGGTTCAGCAAAAAGACACATCAAATCAACCTAGAACAGCAGCAGAGCAAGCCCACAAGGGTTAAGAAGCTAGTTCAAATTAAAACACTACAGTGCTAGTATTCAACTGTCACACCGCCTAAGCCTTTTTTTTTACTTAGTATAAATAGATTTTAATTTGAAGTTTGTAAGGTATCTACCATAATTAGTGTATAGTTATACTTTATTATAGTGCCCCCTTAAATTCAAGTCAAAGAAAGGCTAAGGATGAACAAAATATTTTCTTTGAATATCTTATCCTAACTTGTTGTGTGTAATCACACATTTGCAGGAGAAATGAGTGTGGAGAGTACGTTTGTGCTATTCAAGTGACTTTTTACTGTACTTTTTCTCCTATATCTTCTCTTTTATGCAAGAAATGAATATATGCTTGCTTTCTATCTCTATAATGTCTGGCCAATATCTGAGTTTTGGACCAATATTAGGAACACATTAAAAGTTCTAATATAAACTCTTATGCCTTGAATAAAATTATGAATGTTTTCAATATCTCTTATTCTTAATTTAATGCATCATTTTCATATGTGTAATTAATATATAGTGTGATATATTATCTAATGGAAATATATTGAAATAAATATGAGTATTGGAATTAAATGTTGGCAAGCCTAAACATAGGATGTTAAAACTTCTAAATTCTATAGAGACATTAGAATTGTAAGAAGTATATAAACCTCTTTTTTCACTCCCTACAAGTTCGATAGAGATCTAGAGATGTATATGTCATAGTCCACATTAAAATTTATGAGTCTCATTAGAAAAGCTTTATTATTTTACATACATTAATTCAAAATATTTTTAATATTCCATATGTCATTTTTATTTTTATTTTTTTTTTGTATAAGTGGAAAAATAAAAATTTCATGATTTTCATTCAGTAGAATAAATCTTATATCTATAGTAGACAGTAGTAGTTTAATTCCAATCTAGAAATATACTTTCTCATGGGATGGATACTCTCTCAGTCACTTTATTACTTGATCGATATGTATACTTTTGTATCCAGTGAGAAATCTATATCAAAAAAAAAATCTATTCATTAATTGATACTAAGTCATATTCTATTTCATAAACACATTACACTTTCCACGTCGTACATCAGTTTTGGCATTGTTGTAGGAAAAATAACGTGTGAATTATAATTTTAAACTATATTGTTTAACTAATTGTAAATTTAGACCTACTTGTACCATTTATCTTTATTTTATATTTTTTTAAGTTTTTGAAAAAGAAAAAAATTTGTTATTTTTTATTTTTTTTACTTTTAAGTGAATTTTTATTGTAGATATATTAGATATAGTAAGGTGGCCATATTGTTTGATTATTAAATAGAAAGAACCCTTACAAAATCCAAAAAATCAAATAGATTTTAGTTTTAAAGATGATTGAACCAGTATAAGATCAGGACCGTCCTAAACCTCTTAGGGTTTATGTCAATCCTAAAGTAGATGGAATCCACTAGAGTATCAATGGATTTACTATCCAATCTAATAACTTTAAATTGAAACCCACCATAATTCATATGATTCAAATTTTTTAGTTTAAAACAACTCATGCTGAGAATCCCAATCAATACTTAACTAGCTTCTTAGAAATATGTGAAACATTCAAAAATAATGGTGTCAACAATGATGTATTAGGCTTTGTTTATTTTCATTTTCGTTAGGAAAAAGCTAAGATGTGATTGAATTTGTTGACGTAAGCTCTATAATCACTTGGAATGAGTTAGCACACAAATTCCTAGATAAGCATTTCCCACCTTTCAAAATAACCAAGCTTATGAATGATGTCACATCTTTTATCCAGTTTGAAGGAAGTTCAATTCATAAAAGTTGAGAGAGATTTAAAGAAATGCCCGTGCTAAGATTTACCCAATTGGTTGGTTGTTCAAACTTTTTTAAAAGGACTAGCAGGATCCCTTTAGTTAATTCCAGCTAGAGGATCTTTAATGTCTAAGCCAGATAAAGCTTATGCAATAATTAAGGAAATAGTTGCAAATAATTTTCAGTGGCCTTCTAATAGGGTGAATCTTAAGAGAGTAGTTGGAGTTTATGAATCAAATGATTTGTTAATTATTATTGCTCATGTAGCTTTTATTTCTAAAAGTAAGATGATATTAGAGTTAGTTCATGATGAAGATCACATGTGCAATTAGAAAAGCATGATTTAAATTTTGTAGGAGAGAATTATATTCAAGGAATTGAGAATGTGAATGTCATTAGAAAATAAAATAATCCCCATTCCAATACTAACAATACAAATTTGAGGAACCACCCTAAGTTCAGCTTGTTTAATAATAATAATGTCGGTGATAATAATAAGTAAAATGTAGGTCAATTAAATCAAGAAGGAAATAGAAATAATCCTTAGCAACTTATAGTAAATTCTAGACCTTTTTTTCCCTTAGGTTTTGATCAACCCAATCAGTTCAAAAATAAAAAAATGCCATTGGAAGAGATAGTAATTCAAATGCGAATTTAATTACATGATCAAGTTACAACCCTTAGAAAAATAAAAAATCAGATAGGTTGCTCATTAGTTTGATCAACAAGCATAATATGAATAGTAATTCAATAATATCCAGCTGAGGAATGGAAAATATTTGGTTACCCCTTACAAGGATAACGATCAACTTCAAAATGATAATGGGGTAGAAGAGCCTGTAGAAGATCAATCACCTACCTAACAACCTGAATTAAGCAAAGAAATAAATAGACTTATTAGGAAGGTTATAGAGAGAACACCGCCACCCTTTCCTCAAAGATAATCAAGAAAAACTTGAATAAGAAATTCTTTAGGTTCTTAGTAGTATTTAAAAAGTTAACTATAAACATTCCTTTCTTTGAAGCCTTATAGTAGATGCCTACTTATGCTAAGTTCATGAAGGATATTCTGAAAAAGAAAAAAAGTTAGGAGAGTTTGAAACTATAACTTCAATTGAGAAGTGTAGTACAATTATTCAAAAGAAACTTCCAAAAAATTAAAAAAATCATGGTATCTTCACCAATTCCCATAATTATAAAAGATAAAAATATGTGGTAAATCCTTGTTTTATTTTGGATATAGTATTAATTTTATGCCCCTATCCATTTTCAAAATATTAGATGTAGGAGAGGTTCAACCTACCTCTCTCAACCTTCAGCTTGTTAATAGATCATTAATTTATCTTAGGGGGGTGATAGAGGATGTTCTTGTTAATGTTGCTAAATTTATTTTTCATGTTCACATCACTATTTTCAACATGTAAGATGATAGGGGGATACATATTATCTTAGGAAGACCTTCACAGCGAGGAAGGCTATGGTTGATGTTCATAAAGTACAATTAACTATAAGAGTGTCAATTAATGTACTCAAATCTATAAAATTCTCTAATTAAAAGAATAAATATTATTTTAGAGCTAATTTGGAAGAAAATGTTATCGAAAACTTCAAGGAAGATCATTTAAGAAAAATTCATTGGAGAAATAATTGGAGAAAAGTGACGAGGATTTAGGAGAATTAGTTCAGATTATTGGAGATATTGTTAGGTTATTCAAAGAGAGACTTGAGACTTAAATACCTCATCTATGGGTAGAACTTTAAAATCAATTGTTGAGGAACCAACTATTCTTGAACTTAAAGTTTTACCCAATCATATTAAGTTCCTTTGTGCCTGTTATAATCTCTACTAATTTGAAAAAGGAACAAGAAGGCGAGATTTTTTAAGATTATAAAAAAGCTTTTGGGTTATCTATTATTAATACCAAAGTAATTTTCCCCTCATTATGTATGCATAGGATCCTAATGGAAGAAAATCTTGGACGCAAAGCTAACCCTCAAAGAAAACTAAATCCCTCTATGAAAAAAAATTGTTAAAAAAGATATACTTAAATGGCAATATGTTGAAATTGACTACATTTCAGGCAGTGCTTGGATGAGTCATATTCATTGTGTTCCTAAGAAGGATGATTTGACTAAAGTATCCCATGAACATAATGAGCATTATTTTATTAGAATGGTCACTTGTTGAAAATTTTGTGTAGACTACAAGAAGCAGAATAAAGCCACTTCAAAAGATCATTTTCCCTTACATTCCCTTTACCAAATGTTAGACATGTTGATAGGATACTCTTTTTACTATTTTATGGATGAATTTTAAGGATACCACTAGATTCTTATAACACATGAGGATCGGAACAAACCCACCTTCACTAATCCCTATGACGCTTTTACTTTTAGAAAAATGTCTTTTGATCTTTGCAATACTCCTACTTTTCAAAGATATATGATGTCAATTTTTTCAAACTTAATTGAGCAAGACATTGAAATTTTTACAATAAAGTTTTTATTTTTGGCCCTACTTTTGATTCTTGTCTTGATCATTTAACTTCTTTACTTAAAAAATACGTAGAAATGAATTTAGTGCAAAATTGAAAAAATATCAATTTATGGTGAGCAAAGGGATTATTTTAGAACATAAAATTTCTAAGAAAGAATTAGAGGTGGACAAAGCCAAGGTTTAAGTGATAGAAAAGCTACAACCTCCCACTTCAGTTAAGGGGATTAGGAGCATTTTAGGGCATGCAGTATTTTATAGAAGATTCATAAAGTATTTTTTTTCAAAAAACAAAATTCTAAACTATTATATTTTATTATTTGGAAAAGAAGTCTATTTTATTTTTGACACTACATGTCATGATCCCTTTAACACTTTGAAACAACATTTAATCGCTGCTCCTGTTGTTATTGCACCTAATTGGTCTTTTTTTTTTTCCTTTTATAGTCATATGTGATGCAAGTTATTTTATTGTAGGTGTTGTTCTTGGACAAAAGTAAGTTAAAAAATTTAATGTCATTTTTTATACTAGTAGAACATTGTCTCCACAATGTAATTATACTACCACTAAAAAAGAATTGCTAGCAATTGACTTGCTTTTGATAAATTTTGATCTTATTTGATTGGCAAAAAAGTGATCATGTATACTGATCATTCCACAATCAATTTTTTTTATGACAATGAAAGATACCAAACCTAGATTGATTAGTGGATTCTATTATTGCAAGAATTTGATGTCACAATTCTTTATAGAAAATGTACTGAAAATCAAATTTTTTTGTCATCTTTTAAAACTTAAATTAAAAAAGAACATATATTTAATGACACTGATATCAATGAATTTTTTCATGATGAACAACTCTTTGCTTTGCATCCACGTAGATTGCCTTCGTATAATAATATTATTAATTTTATTATAAGTCATCTGCTTCATCTTGATTTATTTCAACTCAAAAAAAATAAAAATTTTCAGGATATCAAAAACTGTTTTTGGGATGAGCTGCATCTATTTCAAATTTATAATGACCAAATAATTAGAAGATGTGTCTATGAGAATGAAGTACAATCAATAATTAAGGAATGCCATGACTTACATTACGGAGGGCATTTTGAAAATTTTAGAACTACTTCTAAGATGCTACAATCAAGATTTTATTAGCACACAATATTTAAATATATTAATAAATATGTTAAAAAGTGTGATCAATATCAAAGAGTAGAAAATATTTCTATAAGAAATAAAATGCCCTTAAATTATATTTAAGAAATTAAGCTGTTTAATATTTTAAAATTATGTCCATGATAGTCCATATAAGGCAAATTCAACTTCTTACCTAGCAATGTCAAAATATGACACGACCCGAAAATCTGAGTCGAAAACAAACCGAAAATTTCGAGTTAGGATCAACTCGGACACGAAACAGATCGGATTCAAATTCAACAAATCAACCAAATTCAAAAATCAAATTAGGTTCAAATTGATCCGAATAATGCCAGGCAAGTTCAGAGTTCGACCCGAACCCAACCTGTGGCCCTAAATTAACACCCCTACTCTTACCAAATGATTCTCCTCTATAAGTATCTAAATCCAACAAACATGAGCTTACTTTGACGGAAATGTTCTCATTTATTTCTACAAAATTTGGTAATAATTAGGTATGCTTACATGATCAAAACGTACTTTAGAATGAGTGATGATTAGTTCTATCCAAAACAAATCAATATTAAGATTTATGTTATGATTTTCTATAGATTGAGGGGAATTCAATAATTTCAATTGAAAATAATCATGAAAACTCTATATATGTTATCTTACAGATTTTAGATTTTTTTTTTTTTTGTGTTTCAATATTTATTTAATATTTTACAAATGACTAAAAAACAATTGCAGACAAATTAACAGACAAGACATCGAACTACGATTGATTTATTCACCAATAATTTAAATAGAACACCAAATAAATTTAGTATAATTGTATTATGGGCTTTGGACTAATGATCTAATGAATTTGGTGAAATTTTAGAGTTTTGTACATCAAATAATAAGAGGAATAAGATTGATGAAACGAAGGCAAATTCATTGGCTGTTTCTAATTGGTTTGATTAGACTTAAAATTTAAGGAAGATAATTGAATTTTTTTTAAATGGATTACACACTAGAATAAAAAAAATACAAAATTGTAATAAAGAAAATGGATAAAATAATAAACTTACTCATAAAAGTAGAGTTTCGAAGAGATAACCTAAT
The DNA here is from genome assembly GCF_001605985.2 of Dendrobium catenatum. NCBI lineage: Eukaryota > Viridiplantae > Streptophyta > Magnoliopsida > Asparagales > Orchidaceae > Dendrobium > Dendrobium catenatum. The sequence continues at coordinate 22,234 of NW_021445045.1, forward strand.
CTCCTTTAGTTTGTAGGCAACCAAGTCTCCTAGCCTTGAAATTCTATCAAAAAATATGTAAACAAACCAAAAAATACTTCATTTCAATTTTAGAACGTTTTATACAACTGAAAACACAAATAAAATACACATCAATTCAATTTAAAATTAAAACAATGGAGAGAAGGAGAGAGGTGCAGACCCCTTGCTTGGAACAATTATTAGGTCCGGTGACCGGACGTAGAGCTACCTTTGGCCGGCACTAGATCGCGCCACGTAGCAGGCACAAAATCATGTATTTGTCTATTTTGCTCGGCAATAACGAGAAATACTATTATGTGAAGAAAAATACCGAGCAATACCGAACAACACCGAGCAATACCGAGTTTTTTCTAGAAAAACTCAGTATTGCTCGGTATTACTCAGTCTTGGTCTTCACAGAGCAGTATTTCTCGTTATTGCCAAGCAATACCTAGCAATACCGAGCCAATACCGGGTAACTCGGTGTTTACCGAATGTAGCTCTATGTCCGGTCACCTGACCTAATAATTGGGTCCACTAGCAACAACTTATAACCACCTACTCTCCCACAGTCTAATATGGCCAGCCCTTACATTTTTTTCATGACTTGGACTTTAACCTATTAAGCATTTAATATATATATATATATATATATATATATATCATCACCATAACCCTTACAGCACAAAATACATGAGATATAACCAAGAAAGCACAATCTAATTAGCAAGACAATTAACAGATGTATCTTAAACATTTCTTGTATGTACACGGGAGCAGGAAGGGGTGGAATTCCACTACACATCAGAGACGAATTTACAGAAAAAGAAAATATGCCACCCATATTCCTAATGAAACAATGCCGACAGTAACAAATGCTTGTCCTGCTTCAAAAAACATGTTGGGCCTTTGATCTGGCAGGTTTTGCCAATCTGTCCTGTATTAACGAAGAGAATCAAAAGGTATCATGATGCTTACACCAAAAAAACATATCAGGAAATGCAAAGGTCCGAGTCTCCTCAATTGTACACAAATTAGAAGACAAACTTGGATGCTATTAACTTCAAGTTAAGACAAAAACAAAGAGAATCAAGGAGTTGTTGATAATTAACACCTTAAGTCAGCAATCACGACGCTGATGTTGTCTTGTGATCTCCGGTCCTAAAAGAATAACGAATACATGAGTTCCACAGAAAGCCAAAGACGAATGTGTAAAGACTTCTAAACATTAGGACCTAATTTTATTGAGCAAGTACCAATGCGGCCTGCGCAAGTGCTTCACAAGCGAGCTGAAACACAAAAATAATAAACATAAAAAATTTGCAACTTCCATCTTCAGAAAATAGTCCTGCGAATGAATTTTGATAAAGCATGTACCTGAACATCACCATGTTGACGAAGATGATTCCTCACAAAGTTTACAGCATCAGAGCTGATATTGAACCAGGGAAGTGTAAGTATTTGCTCCAGAAATATTTGAAATAGAGAATATTGATTAGAATATCATGCTAATGAAAATTCACTCGTTAGAGATATGGCATGTGAACCTTTTTATGTAGTCCCATAAGCCATCAGAAGCTAGCAAGATAAATTCCACATCAGATCCAAGATATATGTGAGTGATATCTGGAGTAGGAGTTACCAAGTCGTCCTTAAAATTTATTCTGGCAACAGGACACGAGAAATTTCAGACGAGAAACCCATTTATGAAACATTGCCTCAACTAACTGGTTCCAACTTAACAGCTGCATCTAAAGGCTAATTATGCCCTCGGGAATCAAAACAGTGAAATTCCATCAACAATATCATCTTATCATTAAGCTTACTCTTAACTATTTTGAGTCAGCTATAACAAGAACCTTCATTCTCCATTTGTTGTTCTTCAGTGTTATATGAGAAATGAAACCAACTGTGCTCAATTTATTTATTTTTTAAATAACTTCTGCGCAAGTTACCACTGATCTACCCTAGAAAACTCAACTGCATTTTATTTGAATAACAGAGTTCTTAATTTAAGTTAAAGGTCTCAATCGCTAAGTGCAGTCTTTGACTTTGACAATTAATAAAAAACATGATCGTAAGTTTTCTCAGAAATTGAGGATGGAATGCTTGTGCGTGATTGAAGTGATGCCACATGAAAGATGCTTGGCATAAAGATGCAAGCATTGTTGTCTCTTGATAATGCAACACGAATTGAAATCAGGTTTAGAATTTTCTAATGCTACTAAATATGATGTTATGATCTTTTTCATGCAAAAGAAAATTGGGTATTCACAAATCTCAACTTCTCAATTAATCAACTAATTTTCTTAAGGAAAACATAAGATAGTAGAGTATGTCCAACTTCTAATGAAATAATCGTAAATATCCAAAATTTGCAGCAAAAAGCTGGAAAATATTAAATTAGAGAGAAAATAAACTTAATTTCCAAACAATCAGATTTTTTATCATAAGAATAGTAAACAAACCAATAACGAATTGAGTAAAAGAATAGAAAGAAAACAAAATACACAAGAAAAGAAAAAAAAATAAAACATAGTTATGAATTACATGCCTCATATGTCTATTTATTCTTCAAAAACTATGTTAGTAGAAAAAGCTAAAATTTGTCTGATCTCAATTTAGATTTAAATTAATCCTGATTTTAATTTTAAATTCATAAAATAGTAGGACCTGCACTACCTTAAGATTCACTCGTAGGCTGCAAAAACCCACAAAAACAAACTTTTTGGGCAACAAAATCAACCTGTTGAACGCATGAACAGGATCCACCAACCATCCACAATTCCACACAGTATCAAGGATAAGTCCATGCACAATCAACTAAAATTGCACAACCCTTTTAAGAAACCACGCGTCCATCCATTTCCATACACCACAACTCCATTTTTTTTAACTTTATCTTCTTTTTTTTTATCAACTAATCAATAACACTAAAGTCCACTACATAATACTAACAGCGGCAACACAAGATGTCAAAGACAACTGCCATCTTAACAGCATCAATTTAGCTGGCTTAAAAAAAATTGGCTCCCACTAACTTATGATATAAAACCCAACAAAAATCGACCATAATCCCTCAATATTTCATCGAAATTAAGCTAAACTAAATAAAAAATAAATTTATGCCAATAAATAAGCAAACCAAAGAAAAGAAATAAAATACAAAAATTTTCAGCAAAAACAATCATTTTTAGTCATATCACTAGTATGTCCTCAAAATAGAAATAACAAATATAATGAAGCAAAAAATAAAAAGAAAATACATAAACTATATATAAATTAATGTTTGATTTGATGCTTCAGGTGAGAATAAACACAAAGAACTCTAACAAATTTGTTTGGCTTCGACAAAGGTAGCTCTTCTTAATTTGGTATCATTCTACAGAGCAACCCATAAGTCATCACAGTTGGAAGTGTCTCACCAATGAATAAAATACTATTAAAATCCACAATCGACGGTGAACTCATCCCGTCATCCAGAATTACATTAATGAATGAGCTGCATAAAAGTATTGGTAAAGATTTGGATGTGGACTCACAAGAAAAAGGAAAGAGAATAGAATTTAAGAAATTGACAGTAGGCTGATGACATAATTTTTTGAAATTTTAAATTTTTAGAAACTAGTTCTAATGTGCTACACAATTTTAAATTATCTCACCTTTCTTTGCTTTAAATTTCTTAGAAGTGCTAGATTGAAGCTTTTGGATTTAAATGCACCATAACCTTGTCAATAGGCTTCACACATGTCATGTTTATATTAGTAGAAAATTAGTAATTATCACACTTAGTAACCTATGATGCACAGACACGGACACGGCGACACGGACACGACACGACACGGACACGGGACAAGTCAATTATTGAAAATATAGGACACGGACACGGGTTGGACACGGTATTACAGTTTTTATATTTTAAAATAGTGTATAAAAATTAAATAAGTATAATTTTAAAAATAATTTAGAAATAATAAGTAATTTAACTATAATTTATGCTTAAAATTATTAATATTAGGATGTCATGAGTCGGGCGTCAATGTCATTTATCAGTCATCGAGAGAAGAGATGACAATGCCGTCGAGACTTGAGCATTGATGTTATGCAGTAAATATTGATCGTCAATGTTAAAGGGCGCTTATCGTCGATGTTGAGAGAGCGTTGGTCGTCGATGTTGAGAAGGCGTTGGACAAAGATGAGATGTCAAGTTGTGGGTGTAGAAATTGCTAGCATCGAGCATCAATATAAAGACAGCGTCAGACTTTGATATGAAGATCGTTTTGAAATGTTGATGTTGTAACGACGCCAGACGTCGATGTTGAGATGATATCGGACATTGTTGTGAAATCAAAGTGGTGGTAACCCGCCAAAGAGAAATGAAAATGAAAATATTCGATGAATGGGGTATCAAGTGCGGACGATTGATTTGATGTTGTGAATAAGAAATAAGAAATTTAGTTTTTATATTTTAAATAAATAAAATTTTTAAATACAATAAATTATATTTAAAAAAATTCATAAAATATTTAGGATACGCGTGTCAGACAAGTGTGTCCAATTTGTATTTAATATTTTTTTAATTGGACACGTTTTCGGCGTGTCTGACACATGTCAGAGGAGTGTCGGACGCGTGTCGTGTCGAATACATATCGGACACTGCACGCCTCTTTAAGGAGAAGTGTTGGTGCATCATAGTTAGTAACTAATGTTATGCAAATATCCTCATACATGGCATGCAAACTATGCCATAGTCAATATGATAAGAGGCAAGTAATGAAAATACAACAATGATAAGATATATCCTAAGGAATATGATACAGGAGAGGGCAATTCAGCCCCCTTTGAGGGGCCCATCAAACATATCATCACATTTTTTAGGAGAGATTTAAGAAAGGGATTAATTAGGAGATATTTTTTAATTAAAAAGGGCTTATTTGAAAGAGATTAATTAGGCGATATTTCCTAATTAAAAAGGGAAAATTTGGGGCCTGAATTGAGAAGAACTTGGGAGAGGGTTGTTTTGTAATTTGTTATTTTATTGTTTGCTATAAGTAACAGGATTTATGTTATGTTTGTCTGGAGAATTTGATTTGAGAGTGCTATAGTTTTCTTTTTATGAGGGATCCCAGCAGTACCTAGGGTTTGGGAGAGAAGGTCATCCTCTTGAAAGAGGATCATTATATCTTGCTTTATACGTATTTGATTTTTTATCAATAAAAATAAGTATTTGGTGTTAAATGTCTTGGAGTTTGTTGTTGTTTTTGATACAAAAGAGCATCAAATTGGTATCACAGCCATGTCCTAAACAAAAATCTCAATTCTCTTCACTTCTTTTTCCTGCATACCTCTTCCCAGTGGCTGATTCTTGCTGTTTAAAGACCATAGTCGTTGATTTTTTTTTGTGGTTTCAAACTTAAATTTGTGAATGGCAGCAAAAAAGATTGATGCGTTAGAAGGATAAGTGGAGCAAATCAAATTTGGGATGGAGGAAAGATTTTCAACTCTGGAAAATCATATGGAGAGTTGATTGAGAGGGATGGAAGAGATAATAATGAAGCTCATAGAGATGCAATCCTAAGCCCCACCAATGGTTCTGATTGCTAATCCTCAATGCGATTTGGCCAGGGTTCCATTGGCTGAATCTAAGGAAAAGGAGATCGAACAGGAGGAGTTTGACAAGGCGAGTTTCTTCCATCAAGAACCACCCCCCAGAGCTCCAAGAAGGAGCGGATTAGTTTTCAGATGAAAGGACAACAGGAAGAGAGTGCTATGGTGTGATTTGTGAAAGAGGTGATAGGGCGACCGACCACTATGGGAAGCCATTTGGGCAAGGGGAGTGGACAATCGGAGAGGGAGGGTAAAGCTCTCGCTTGGTTCCAGTGGAGAGAGGCTAGATACCCAATCCGTTCATAGGAGGAGTTTAAGGATTGCTTGTTGGAATGTTTCCGAGCCATTCAACAAGGAGACTTGCACAAGCAATTCATTGCCTTAACATAGGAGGGGACTGTCATGGAGTATAAGGAGAGGCTTAAGATGTTGTTGGGGAGGTTGAGAGGAATTTAGGAGGCAGTATTAGAGGGAAATTTCATGAAGGGATACCATCATATCAGAATGAAGGAAGGGGATATACACAAGATAGCTTTCAGGACTCATGAAGGTCATTACGAGTTTTTGGTGATGCATTTCGTCCTCAACAATGCCCCAGCCACTTTTCAACCTCTCATGAATCAGGTTTTTTAGCCCTACCTGAGAAAGTTTGTCTTGGTTTTTTTTTATGGCATTCTGATCTATAGTCATACAGAGGTAGAGCATATGGATCAAATGAAGACGATACTAGAGACATTGAAGGAGAACTAGTTATATGCCAACCTGAAGAAAAGTTCGTTTGCACAACCACATGTGGAGTACCTGGGAATGTGATGAGCAAAGCAGGGGAAGCAGCAGACCAGTCGATGATTGAGGCTATGCTGGATTGCCCTTAATCTAAGAAGCTGAGGGAGCTGAGGGAGCTGAGAGGGTTCTTAGGCCTCGCCGAATACTACCAAAAGTTTGTGCAAAGGTATGGCATGATAGCATGGCCATTACTTTGCAACTGAATGATATTTTCAAATGGGGAGAGGCAGCTACGGAGGCTTTCGAGCAGCTGAAGAAGGCGATGACCAGTGTACCACCGTTAGCACTTCGCGACTAGAACAAGCCATTTGTGGTGGAGATAGATGCGTCAAGATATAGCCTGGGGGCAGTGCTCATGCAGGATCAGTGACCTATCGCTTATTTAAATCAAGTGCTCACAGCTAGGGCGAGACTCAAGTCTGTGTATGAGAGGGAGCCAATGGCTATTGTCTTAGCTATTCAAAAATGACGACCCTATTTGTTGGGGAGACATTTTCTAGTCAGGACAGATCAGAGGAGCCTGAAGTATTTTTTTGAACAACGGATGGTCACGGAGGAGCATCAGCAGTGATTATCCAAATTGCTTGGATATGACTTTGAGATACAATATCGACTGGGCTTACAAAACACGGCAGCATACGCCTTATCCATGAAAGGAGAAGAGCCTCAATTAGCAGCTTCATCAGTACCCATGATCGAGATTGGGAAGCTTTGAAACAATAGAATGAACGAGATGAAGGGCTGAGGAAGATCAAAACTGATTTGTTGCAGAACCCGGATAGTAATCCTAGTTACACGTTGAGAAGAGTCCAGCTGCTACATCAGGGGAGATTCGTTCAACCAAGAGGAATGGGATATATTCCCACACTATTACAGGAGTTTCATGGCAGTGCAGTTGGAGGACATTTAAGAGCTCAGAAAACCTAAAGTCGATAATCAACATAATTAAACAAGGTGGGGATGCGCCGTGATGTAGAGGATCGGGTAGCCATATGTGATGTATGCCAAAGGCACAAGTACTAAGCTATGACACCAGCAGGGTTATTACAGCCTCTAGCCCTGCCGGAGAGGGTGTGGGAGGAAAAGATGATGGATTTTATTGAGGGGATTTCCGCTTTCAAAGAGATTTTTAATGATACTGATAGTAGTGGATCGTCTGAGCAAGTATGCACACTTAATCCCTATGAAGCACCCTTGCACTGCAGTCTCTATGGCTATTATTTTACACGAGGTGGTACACTTGCATGGATTTATAGAGTCCATTATGTCAGATAGGGATAAAGTGTTCCTTAGCCACTTTTGGAAGGAGTTGTTTTGTTTGCAGAGGATAGTCCTAAAGAGAAGCACAGCAGATAGTCAGATAGAAGTGGTTAACAGAAGAATAGAGATCTATTTGAGGTGCTTTGTATCGGACAAGTCGAAGAGTTGGGCAAGGTGGATTGCGTGGGAAAAATATTAGTACAACACCTCGTACCAATCAACAGCAAAAACTATTCCTTTCAGGATTCTCTATGGGAGAGATCCATCACATCTAATTCATTATGGGCAGAGCGCTACACCCATGTCCAACATCGAGCAATACTTAGAAGAGCGAGACAAGGAATTATTTGAGATAAAGGGACATTTGTTCAGAGCCCCATAATCATGAAAATAAAGGATGATGAGCACAGGAGAGAAGTAAACTTCACGCCATGAGATATGGTTTACTTAAAATTGAGGCCCTACAGAAAAAAAATACTAGCCAGAAGAAGGAATGAGAAATTAACCTCATGGTACTTTGGACTGAATGAGATCATGGAGTAGTAGCTTATTGATTGAGGTTACCACCTAAATCAGCTTTGCACCCGATCTTTCATGTCTCATAATTTAGGAAGGCAATAGGAGAGCATACACCATCATCTCTACCCCGGACTTAGAGAGAGAACATGGAGGTCATTTTGGAGCCCCTGGAAGTAGCGGATGTGCTCAAAAGGGAGACAATGGCACAAGAGGTGCTAAGCAAATGGAAATATTTGCCAAAGCATGATGTCGCATAGGAGCCATACAAGGCAATTAGGATATAGTTCCCTATCTTGCACATTGAGGACAAGATGCATTTTGGGAGGCGAGTTTTAAAACAGGAGAGGGCAATTCAGCTCCCCTTGTGGGGCCCATTAAATCATTACATATATGAGAAGAGAAATCAAGGACGGGATTAATTATGAGATATTTCCTAATTAAAAAAGGTTGATTAGGGGGTTGATTTGAAGGAGATTAATTAGGAGATATTTCCTAATTAAAAAAGACTGATTTGAGGGTTGAATTGGAGGAGATTAATTAGGAGATATTTTGTAATTAGAGGACTGATTTGGGGGCTGATTTAAATGCTGATTTTAAAGGAAATTGGGGGAGGGCTACTTTGGAATTTGTTGTTTTATTGTTTGCTATAAGTAGTAGGATGAATATTATGTTTGTATGAAGAATTTGATTTGAGAGTGCTATGATTTTCTTTTTGTGAGGGATCCTAGCGGCGTCTAGGATTTCGGAGAAAATGTCCTCTCGAAATAGAACCATTGTATCTTGCTTTATTCGTATTTGATTTTCTATCAAAAAAAATATATTTTTGGTGTTGAATCTCTTTAAGTTTGTTGCCGTTTTTATACCGAGGTGCATCAGAATACTAATAAATACCTATAAGAAATCCTATTGTGTGTAATGTTAATATAATTACATGCAAACAAACCACACATTTAAGATATGACTATATGGAAAACTAACCTCCTTAAAAGAAAGCAAACACAAATAATTGAAATTTCTATTTTGGTAAATTATGAACCTTTAGAATTAACCAAAAAGATTAAGTTTTAAATTTCAAGTTTGTTTTAAAAAATTTATTCTTAACAAATTTAATGAAATAGATACCACTTAGTTCTTATTCCAAGGCTTATTTTATGAATTTATGTCACTAAATAGTGAACCTCTTAATAAGTCTAATCATCCAACAATAACAAACTTTTATCCCATTATGTGGGTCGGCAACATGAATCTTTTTTCTCCATTGTGTCTCATTAATTATCAAACTCTAATCTAAATCTAAAAAAGAAACATCATTTCTAATATTTTCTAACCAAGTCTTTTTAGGTCTACCTCGACCTTTCTTAACATAAGTCAAATCTAATACATTTACTTTCCTAACCGGCCATCGAAAGGACGTTGTTTTGTGATCAAACCATCTAAGTCGACTCTCTCTAATACTATCTTCCATTGGAGCAACTTCAACCTTTTTCACATATATGCTCATTTTGTATCACGTCTCTAAGAGTAAAGCCACTTATCCACCTAAGCATCCTCATCTCTGCAACACTTAAAATTATGCTTCTCTTTTAATAGCCAACATTCTGCACCATAAATCAATGCAGGTCTTACTATCATCTTATAGAACTTTCCCTTAAGTTTGACAGTGACTTGCTATCACACAACAAGCCCGATGCATTCCTCCACTTCAATTATCCAACTTGAATTCTACTAATAATATCCCCATCTATTTTAACATCACTTTGTATGCCCAAGAAATCTGAAATATGTTCTCTCATTAATGACTTGATCACCATAAGTCACAATCTCCCCACTAAATCTATTATTACTAAAATTACACTCCATATATTCAGTTTTAGATCCACTCAAACGAAAACCTTCAGACTCTAAGATTGACCTCCATAATTCAAGTTTACATTTAACGTCTTCTTTAGTCTTTTCAGCAAGAAGAATATTATCAACAAAAAGTATATACCAGGGTACAATCTCTTGCAAATGTCTAGTGAGAACATCCATGACTAAAGCAAAAAGATACAGGCTTAAGGTTGATCCTTGATGTAATCCAACTAAAATAGGAAATTACTTGGTCAAAGTGTCAAACCACCTTCTGTTAGAACATAAGTAACAGCTCCTGCATACATATCCTTAATGAATTGAATATAAGCATTATTAACCCCTTTCTTATGTAGAACTCTCTATAGCACTTCTCTTGGAACTTTATTATATGCATTCTCTAAATCAATAAAAATCATGTAGATCTTCCTTTTTCTCTCTATACTTCTCCATCAAACTTCTTAATAAATGTATAGCTTCCATAGTAGACCTATCTGGCATGTATCCAAATTGATTTTGAGATATATTAGTGTCACGCCGCAAACTATGCTCCATAACTCTCTCACATAGTTTTAAAGTATGATACATTAATTAATTCCTCTATAATTCGCACAATCTTGTGCATCACTTTTATTCTTAAAAATAGTAATCAACACACTCATTCTCCACACATCTGGCATCTTTTGCCTTCAAAATAATATTAAAAACTTTAGTAAGCTAAGAAATTCCTTCATCTCCTAAGCATTTCCACACCTCTATTGGAATATCATCAAGTCCAACAACTTTTCCACACTTCATTTTCTTTTAAGCCTCTTTAATTTCGGTTTTACTAATATGCTAATAAAAACCAAAATCTTTATTTTCATTTAGCATGCTAAGGTCACTAAAGTCAATTGTATTATCATAATCATCATTAAAAAGTTTAGCAAAATATCTGATACACCTTTGTTGAATATCATTTTCTAATAAAAACATTTTTTTTCTTCATCCTTAATGCACTTCACCTGAAATTAGTCTAATCATCCACCATGAAAAATTTAAAAATCACATTTTGTATCTAATAAATCCTCAAATGAATATTCAAAACTACATTTTTTTTTAATTATATCAATTTCAACCATACATGATTCTTGCATTAGTAGATTTTCGATAAATTTTGAAGAGATGTTTTAGAAGTTTCCATAGAAATTGGCATAAATGCAACATTTCTAACATAATCCTCACTACATGCCTCAATACTCAAAGGACTACAAATAGCCTTAGATAATATGTTTTTGTAAATTATAGCTTAGTTGATTCCTAAATCTCGCATTGGACCTTTAATAAAGCTAAGTACTTTTAACAAAATAGTTCAAACGTGAATCATATATAATTGTTAAATATAAATATTGCATAACATTCAAGCACACCGAATCTTTATTTATAGCTCTAAAATTGATTGTGCAATAAATCATTACGTTAACCAGATGGTAGATGGTACTCTTTAAGCTTATGTTCAATACCAGCCTATGCTAAGTTCATTACTGTTAAACACTTGGCGAAAAAGAAAAATAGCATGTCCCGCTAAATTTATTTTAGGAATCTTAGCTTTCTCAAAATTAAACAACAATAACAACAATAAGCCTTTAACCCATTATGTGGGGTCGGCTATATGAATCTTTTTTCTCCATTGTATCTGGTCAAGAGTCAAATTCTCATTTAAATTTTAAAAAGAAAGGTCATTTCTAATATTTTCTAACCAAGTCTTTATAGGTCTACCTCGACCTTTCTTAACATAAGTCAAATCTAATACCCCTACTTTTCTAACAGGTCATCAAAAGGCCGTTGTTTTGTGATCAAACCATCTAAGTCGACTCTCTCTAATATTATCTTCCACTGGAACAACTTCAACCTTTTTCACGTATATACTCATTGTGTATCACGTCTCTAAGAGTAAAGCCACTTATCCGCCTAAGCATCCTCATCTCTGAAACACTTAATACTATATTTCTCTTTTAATGGCCAACATTCTACACCATAAATCAATGCAGGTCTCACTATCATCTTATAGAAATTTTTTCTTAAGTTTGAAAGTGACTTTTCTATCACACAACAAGCCCGATGCATTCCTCCACTTCAATTATCCATCTTGAATTCTACTAATAATATCCCCATCTATTTCAACATCACTCTAAACAATATACCCAAGATATCTTAAATGTATTCTCTTATTAATGACTTGATCACCCTAAGTCACAATCCCCCCACTAGATCTATCATTACTAAAATTACACTCCATATATTCAGTTTTAGATCCACTCAAACGAAATCCTTTAGACTCTAAGGTTGACCTCCATAATTCAAGTTTATCTTCAACTCCATCTCTAGTCTTATCAACAAGAAGAATATCATCAGCAAAAAACATACACTAGGGTGCAATCTCTTGCAAATGTCTCAAGAGAAAATCCATCAATGAAGCAAAAAGATATGGGCTTAAGTTTGATCCTTGATGTAATCCAAATGAAATAGGAAAATACTTGGTCAAACCACCTTGTGTTTGAACATAAGTAACAGCTCCTGCATACATATCCTTAATGACTTGATTAAAAGCATTATTAAGCCCTTTCTTATGTAGAACTCCCCATATCACTTCTCTCATAAATTTATCATATGTTTTCGCCAATAAAAATCATAAATAGATCCTCTTTATTCTCTCTATACTTCTACATCAAACCTCTAAATAAATGTATAGCTTCCACAGTAGACCTACATGGCATGAATCCAAATTGATTTTAAGAAATATTAGTGCCACACCGCAACCTATGCTCCATAACTACCTCACATATTAACTTAATTTCTCTATAATTCGCACAATCCTGTGCATCACCTTTATTCTTAAAAATGAGAATCAACACAATCATTTTCCACTCATCTGGCATCCTTTTAGTCTTCAAAATAATATTAAAAGTTTAGAAAGCCAAGAAATTCCTTCATCTCCCAAGCATTTCCACACCTCTATTTAAATATATCATCATGTCCAATAGCTTTTCCACACTTCATTTTATTTAAAGCCTCATTAACTTCAGTTTTACTAATATGTCGACAAAAACAAATATCTTTATTTTCATTTAGGGTGTTAAGGTCACTAAAGTCAATCGCATTCTCATAACTTTCATTGAAAAGTTTAGCAAAATATCACATTCACCTTTGTTGAATATCCTCTTTTAATAAAAACACTTTTTGATTTTCATCCTTAATACATTTCACTTGAACTAAATCCTTACTACTCATATCTCTTTATTTAGCTAACTTATGCATATATCTTTCGCCCTCCTTAGCATCTAATTTATTATATAACTCATTAAAAGCTAAAATCTTTGCATTGCAAACTGCTTTCTTAGACTACTTACGGGCCTCTTTATATCTTCTCTAATTATCAGAATTTTTACTACAAAATTAATTTTTATAACAAATATGCTTATTTTTTATCTTTTCTTGCATATTTTGAATCCACCACCAACTATATTTTACTATTAGTAGAGTTTCCCTTTGATATTCCAAACACATCTTTTGCAATATTCTTAATATCAATAGCTACTTTTTCCCACATAATATTAGCTTCCTCATACACAAGATAAAATCTTAAGATCTAAAATGTTACTCTCAAATATATTTTTGTAAAATATTTTTTAAATTTCTCATCAAATCCTAGAACAATGATTTACTTTATTTGTAATTTTTTACCCCTTCATCTTAAAGAATATAAAAAAAAATTAAAAAAAACAACTCTAAATTATTAATTATAAGATAATACCCCTGTAGAATATAAAAATATAATTTTGAACCAGATAATAATTATAATATTTTTGGCAAAAACCATTACTTACTCAACCATGAATGAATTGCAACATCATTTAGTTTTTTATTGATCTAATTAATATGTCTAACATTTTATCATTAAAATTACGCAATCATTAGATCTAAAAGCCAATTTAATGCACCATGACTCATAATTAGAGTTTTTAATGCAACTAATAGGGGAAAAACGATAAAATGGACTCTTAACTATTTATGAAGGATAAAAATAACCTCCACTATATTAAAGGACAATTTTGATCTCACAAATCTTTAAAAAAGATCAAAATAGTCACATGGTGGGACTATTTCAATTCCTCTTTTGGGAGTTGAGGGATCAAAATGGTCATTTAATATAATTGAGAATTATTTTGATCTTTCATAATGAGTCAAGCAACCATTTTGGTCCTTTTCTCGCAACTAATATGATGTGTATTATGCTTTCATACAAAAGAAAATTGAATAATCACATATTAAAAGTTACCAAATAATCCAAAATCTCTTTTTAGATGAAAATACAATGATATTAGAGTTCAAGTCCAACTAATAGTAAAATGGACATAAATATCTAAAAATTTCAACAAGAATTTATAAAAAAAAAATCCAAAAAAAAGGAAATATTTTTTTCAAATCGGGTCTACAATTATCACTTTTTGAGTCAAATCAAGAAAATTAAAAAACCAATAAAAAATTTAGGAAAACTAGACAAGAAATATAATTACCAATAACAACAACATAAAAGCCTTTATCCTACTACATCGGATTGGCTACATGAATTCTTTTTCTCCATTGTGTCCTATTAAGGGCCAAATTCTCATTTAAATATTAAAAATAAAATAAATTTCAAATACTTTCAAACCAAAGCTTTTAGGTCTATCTCTACCTTTCTTAACATAGGTATAATCTAATACATCTACTCTCCTAACCAGGTCATCGAAAGGACAACATTTTATGTGACCAAACCATCTGAGGAGACTCTCTCTAATGTTGTCTTCCACTGAAGCTTCTAAATTGTTCACATATATACTTATTTTGTATTCTGTCTCTAAGTGTAAAGCCACTCATCCACCAAAGATTCTTCTATCTATGTAACACTTAATTTTATATTTCTCTTATAATGGCTAATATTCTACGCCGTAAAGCATTGCAAGTCTCACCACCATCTTATAAAATTTTCCCTTAAGTTTGAGTTGTACAATGCATTCCTCCACTACAAACATCCAACTTGAGTTATATTAATAATATCCCTATATATTTCACAATCAATTTGAACAATAAACCCGAGATATCTAAAATGAGTGCTCTTTTTAATGACTTGATCATCCAAAGTCGTATTCCACCACTGGATCCAATACTACTAAAATTATACTCCATGTATTCAGTTTTAGACTACTCAAACAAAAACATTTACACTCGAAGGTTGACATCCATAATTCAAGTTTTCCTTCTCCTTATCTAAAATCTTATCAACAAAAAGAATATCATCACTCATCAGCAAAAAGCATACACCATGGTACATCCTCTTGCAAATGTATTGTAAAAACAACAATGACTAAAGCAATAAGATATGGGCTTAGAGCTAATCCTTGATGTAATCTAACTAAAACAGGAAAATATTTTGGGAAACTACCAAGTGTTTGAATACAAGTAACAGCTCCTGCAAACAGATCATTAATGTCTTGAATATAGCATTAGTAACTGCATTCCTTTTTAGAACTCTCCAAAGCTCTTATGTTGGAATTTTATCATATGCTTTCTCTAAATCAATAAATATCATATGCAAAGCCTCTCTCTCTATACTTCTCCATCAAACCTCTCAACAAATGTATATCTTCCATAATAGACCTACACGGCATGAATCAAAAATTGATTTTAAGAAACATTAGTATAACAACATAACATATGTTGAATTACACTCTCCCAAAATTTTAATGTATGACATATTAACTTAATTCCTCTACAAGAGTGTGCGAATTACCAAATTAAGGAAAAATAAAGCTTCATGTTCGTACAATGAATTACTTCCCTCAAAATTAGATAATCACAATTGTACTACAATTGAAACCTGAAACTAGCACACATATGATTGAATTAGAAAATAAACATTTTATTCAATTAAAAAATTATTAATTAAATATCGCACATCACTATTTACAAGCAGCTCACAGCCTAGTTTAGTAAACAATGTTAGCACATGATTAGTCTCAATTTTGATTTAAATTAATCCCAATTTTAACAAATTCCCCAAAAATATTATACCATAGCCTAGTTTAGCACAGCCTGCCAGATTCACTCAGAAACCATGGAAGCCCATAGAAATCACATGCTAAAACCTCAAATCATCCCAATGCAGGACCCGCCAATCATCAAGAATTCCATATATAGTACTAGTAAGGATATTCCAATGCACAATCAACACAAATCTAGCAAAAATCAATCCAAGGAACCAGCGGTCCAACCACCACAATATATGGCAACACCCATTTTTCATTTTATATTTTTATTTTATCAATAACATCAATTTAACACTATCATTGTCAGGTCTCAATCCCAAGATGAGAAAAACATAGGATTGTATAGGTACTCAATAGCCAGCATAAAACTTGTGGAATAATAATGAAATGAATCCTTTGATACACAAAGGCTTGATGTTATTTTTGTTGTTGTAATCAATAATACAAAAGTCCACCTGAAAATACTAACAAAAAACAACATATGATGAGTCAATTGACCAAAAAACATATGATGAGTCAATTTACTGCTTATCCAAGTATCGCGTCTCTTTGAAAATACAAATCATTGAAGTAGAATTGCTTCAAAAAATTTCAAATTTAGAGTCAATTTACCAAACCTTTAAACAAATATAAGACAGATTTTCTTGTGCCGAGACTATAAAATTTATGACAGCAATCAAATGTTCTAAATACACAATATAGGGACGCATTATGAAATATAACTTATCAAGTATGATATTTATGAATTAATTCTTAACCAAGTGCCACGAAGATTGGTGATCATATATATTAACAAAAAAGGAATTTTATATTCTTGACTTAAAAGAATGTAGATATAGGCACAAGAGAAGAAGTAATATGACTATAAATAATTGGAAAGAATAGGATATGTTTCCAATATACTCCCCTAAAATTAGAAAGGCTGCCTAATAAATTAATACTACAAAATATGCAAACCTATGTTGCACCGATACACCTATGTATGAAGGCGTGTTGTATCCGATACATTGATACACGGATACGCCTCCGATATGCCACCGAAACATGTCGGATACGCCAAAGCCGTATCCAATTAAAATAGTATTTAATTTCAAAAGGACACGCGTATCTAATACGCGTGTTCGTTGAAAAACAAAAAGAAATCAGAAAAAAGTTTTTACTTCCACGGCTACGGCAAGTTTCTCTCATTTTTTAGATGGATTTGAGTCTCTTGATGATATAGGAATATTAGAAATTACTAATATTTCGCTTGATGAGCCTAAATTAGAAGTTATGACATTTATTAAAGATGATATAGAAGTTCAAAAACAAACCACATAAGAAGCTAATCATATCATTCCTTCGATTGAATAATTAAAACTTCATGTGCTAGATAAGTTATGTTTATGCTCTTATTGTTGTACTAGACATTTAATGCTTACTTATATTTTGATATTATAAGCTACAAGGTTACAAATGATGTTTTTGTCTTTTTTTTTTTTGTAATTTCAAATATTATGCTTTGATTGCTTTCTTAATTTTTATGTATGATTTATAACTTATAATGACAATGTGCGCGCCGAAACCGTAATTATATTTTTTAGAGAATTGGCAATGTCGTATCTGTACCTAGTGTCGTAATCCCGTTGCGGTTCGTATCGGGTGGCAACATAGAATGCAAACAATCTCACTCATGAATATATATATAATATATATTGAATATTATATTATATTTATTATTCTATATATAGACATGAGAAACAATCTTTAGAAGAAGTGCAATCTCATAAAAATAGAAATCAACTTAAAATATGTTTATTTCAACATGCAGAAATAGGATTGTTTGTTTGCAATTAATAATGACAATTTTCGAATAGTTTCATGGGTAGAATTAACAAAATAAGGTACAAACCTCTATATGATTTTGCTAAAATTTTTTTCACACATGTTGAAATGATTGTATTCTACATTTATAATGCTTATTGGATCTGATAAGAAATATTTTCTTTCTTTACTTTGTTGAAGGCAGAATCAAAATTACTCCCACAAAAATATAATATATTGATAATAGATTTCTATCATCAACGGAACGCACAGCACATAATCAGCACAGACAGCATGCTTAATATTCAGAACTTCAATCAAATATTATATAATAGCCAATAGGAAATACTTGAGTTCAAAGTAATCTATAGGGTGTACTTTGAGATTCGCAGTAACCCTAATAAAGAATTGTTAAAACAGTGAGAGAAATAAGAACGATATGAAACATCCCAAAATAAGGCGTAGATTTTTATTAATACTAAAAAGCAAAGCAAACAAAAGAAAAGATACAATTTTTGAACCTTATCGAGAGAATGAATCGTTTCTCTCACAAATCTCTAGACAAGTCTAGAGCAAAGGCACCCGAGATACTCGCAAGAGAAAATAATATTTCAGCATGCTCTATCCTCCTCCTCAATGCCTATTTGTAGCCTAGCCGCCCACGCCCCCGCCCTTTGCCAAAAATAGATTAAATCAAATAGATTAATCCCCTTACCAAAAATAGAATAAATCAAATAGAATATTCCCCTTACCAAAAATAGATTGATCTAGACAAAGGAGGGGTCAAATCAAACCCAAAAAAATTTGGTTTTGACTTCCTTTAAGCTTGCTAGCTCATTAATTTTTGAGCTAAGATTTAGCTCATTATGAGCTGGTTTTTAGTTCATTTATTGAACTAAGAGTTAGCTCATTATGAGCTATGTTTTAGTTCACTTATTAATTTATTAGTAGCTCATTAATTCTCTTCTTCTTCCCCTTGTCTATTCGTTTCTCGTGGATGGCTCTTGGGTTCCCGTGCTTTGGCTTCTTGGTTCCCATGGCTGCCTCCTTGGTTCCCACGGTTGCCTCTTCGGATTCCGCCTGGGCTGCTTTTCCGTGACTTTTGGGGGGCTTTTCCCGTGGCTTATGGTGCTTTGTTTACTGGAGTTGACTGTTGGCTTTTCATATTCCCTATTTAAATAAGTTTAAATAAATGTTGTGGGGCTGTTTGCATTCCCCTCTCATGTCTATATATAGAGTTGTTTTGGGATGTTTTAGAATATGATTTATGACGTGATTTTTTGAAATAAAACCTGGGGGTTTGTTGTTTGGAAAAGTTTGCGAGCTTTGTCCAACTTCCCTCTTTCCTTCCCTCTTTGAGAAAGCTTGCGAGCTTGTCTCCACTTCGTCTTGGCTTCTAACATTTTTCTTCTCGTCACAAATATCCACCCCACCTGTATCCTTCTTCTCAAGAAAAGCAACTTTAGGAGTTTATGTCTTTAATTTGTGTTTGTGTCGTTTGTAAGAGTCAAAGTTTGTAAGTCTTTTAATTTATATAAGTAAAGTTTGTTTTTTTGTTTAATTTGTCTTATTTTTATGCTTTTTATATTTTCTAGAAAGGTTAGTATTTTTCTAGCAAAAATTTGGGGCCCTCTCCCAAATTTTTGCTTACATCATTTGGTATCAGAGCAAGTTAGGAAATCCTAGGTTTATGAGTCAGGTTGTCGTGTGTGTGTCATGATGTCATGTTAGTTATCATGTAAGTTTTGTTTTGAGTCATGTTGTCATTTGAGTCTTGGTGTCAAGTGAGCAATCTCAAGCCTTGGTGTCTTCTGATGCAACGCCTTCAGAACAAAGCTAACTTATCGGGAGATGAGTTCTCAAGTAGGGGAGTCTGATGTAGACAAGGGGGGGGGGGTGGTGTGGGGGGGGGGTGTGGGGGGGTGGGGGTGTCAAATCAAACCCAAAGAAATTTGGTTTTAACTTCCCTTGAGCTTGCTAGCTCATTAATTTTTTAGCTAAGATTTAGCTCATTATGAGCTGGTTTTTAGTTCATTTATTGAACTAAGAGTTAGCTCATTATGAGCTATATTTTATTTTACTTATTAATTTATTAGTAGCTCATTAATTTTGTCACTTCTCCTTCCCCTTTGTCTATTCGTTTCCCGTGGATGGCTCTTAGGTTCCCATGCCTTAGCTCCTTCGTTCCCACGGCTGCCTCTTCGGATTCCGCCTAGGTTGCTTTTCAGTGACTTTTGGGGGGCTTTTCCCGTGGCTTATGGTGTTTTGTTTCCTGGAGTTGACTGTTGGCTTTTCATATTCCCTATTTAAATAAGTTTAAATTAATGTTGTGGGGCTGTTTGTTTTCCCCTCTCATGTCTATATATAGAGTTGTTTTGGGATGTTTTAGAATATGATATATAATGTGATTTTTGGAAATAAAACCTGCGGGTTTGTTGTTTGGAAAAGTTTGCGAGCTTTGTCCAACTTCCCTCTTTCCTTCCCTCTTTGAGAAAGCTTGCAAGCTTGTCTCCACTTCGTCTTGGTTTCTAACCTCTTTATTCTCGTCGCAAGTATCCACCCCACTTGTATCCTTCTTCTCAAGGAAAGCAACTTTAGGAGTTTATGTCTTTAATTTGTGTTTGTGTCGTTTGTAAGAGTCAAAGTTTGTAAGTCTTTATTTATATAAGTAAAGTCTGTTTTTTGTTTAATTTGTCTTCTTTTTATGCTTTTTATATTTTCTAGAAAGGTTAGTATTTTTCTAGCAAAAATTTGGGGCCCTCTCCCAAATTTTTGCTTACATCATAGATTAAATCAAATAGATTAATCCTCTAGCAAAAAATAGATTAAATCAAATCGTGGACCCCACTATTAATGGGTGGCAATCAAATAGGGCATGGTCCCCTATTGCTTGGGTGGCAACATGGGAGACTTGCCTCCTGTAGACTAAGGCCAGCCCATGTTGGGCCGGCTGGGTCGGTTCAGGAACTGACCTAACAATACCGTTTTTCCAAAGAACCATCTTGTCCTCAAGGTGGAAAGAGGGAAACTGATGTGTTAACCTCTCATAAAGCTCCCAGGTTGCCTCATACTCTGGAAGATCCTTCCATTTGATTAATAGCTCTTTTACTCCTCCCTGGTATACTCTTTGTAACTCAAAGAGTTCTAATATCACCTCCAAGTCCTCTGTTATAGTTACTAGTATCTCAAAACTAGTGGCTTGCTCCCCAATTACCCTTCTAAGTTATGAATCATGAAAGATAGGATGTATGTTTGTTGTGGCTAGCAATTTTAGTTTATATGCTACCTTTCCAATCTTTTCCAAAACTTCAAAAATACCTTGGAGCAAGCTTCTCATTCCTCCTGCTGGCGACAGTCTTCTGCCGGTGTGGGCTCTGAAAATTCGGCCCCGGCCTCCCCGCCGCGCTGATTTGTGTTGCTTTTCGACGAGGGAGTTTTAACGGAATTAAGTTCTGGGGTAAATTTTGGGAAGGCAGATGAGTTTGTAGATAAGACACTACCAGAGATTTCGCCCTCATTTTGTGAGGACTTAATGATCTGAGTTCTGGTTTCCTATAGGCGTAAGCCCCTATAGTTAACTACCCCTCCCGATCACAAGAGAGAACTTTCGATTAAGGCTAGTCGTCAATCAGATGCGTAGAGATACGTGTTATCTGGCATATAGTAGCAACAATGGAATTAGGATTTGAAAATGGTTGAGAATTTGAAAAGTTTGATATTTAAAAGTAGAAATTTTCAAATGTCGGCAGCCATGGGTTGCTTCGTCCAAGAGGACCTTATAGATCTACGGTGAATGTTTACATAAGGAGACAAATTTAAATTCACCTTAGCTAACAGAGGGCTTTATGCTCTATCGATCATATCCTATTGATTCATATCTCAAGGACTTGATACCAATAAGGAGCGTATCGACGCTGTCCATAACCAATATTTCGTGGTGCCATTTAGCGGTAAAACCACCCGGTTCAGAGGGCCCCGGGTCGTCATAACCGTTTATTCTGCGGTGCCACATTTGACGGCAAAATCGCCGGTTAGAGGACACGTACCACGTCCTTGTTGGCAGGAGATTGTTTGAGAATGGATCCTAGAGATATTTTCGACTAGACATTTGGCTCATTATGAGCTAAAGTAATTTTTAGATTTGTCCACCTCGGCAAACTGTTGCGGATGTTGGATGGATTTTGCTTTGAGTGATTGATGGTTTGATTTCAATTTTAAATATCTTAGAATTTTGGGATTTTGAGTGG
This sequence comes from Dendrobium catenatum, assembly GCF_001605985.2. Lineage (NCBI taxonomy): Eukaryota > Viridiplantae > Streptophyta > Magnoliopsida > Asparagales > Orchidaceae > Dendrobium > Dendrobium catenatum. The sequence goes on from NW_021445045.1 coordinate 44,372, forward strand.
CATTTTTGGAGTTTTAGAATTTGAATGGGCCCCTCCGGTTGAGATAAACATTCAACACGGCCATCATCGGGGTGTTTGGGGTCATTTCCTTTTATTGATTGAACCATGTCAACTCGACCAAGATGTTGCTCGAGGATCGGGTTTCTCGTAGGCTTTATGCCTTTGTTTATGACTTTTTTTATTATAGGCCTTGAAGGCCTAATATGAATGTATTTAAACAAACACAACGGTCGCCACAACCGTATATTTTGTATGAAGGTTCGAACCCTGTCGATTCCTATTGATTCAAATAGAATGATCGGGTTTCGTAGGCTTCATGTCTTTATTAGTGAATTCTTTTGATTATAGGCCTTGAAGGCCTAATATGAATGTATTTAAACAAATACACCGGTCACTTCAACTGTGTATTTTGTTTGAAGATTCGATCCCTGTCAACTCCTATTGATCCGTATAGAAGGATCAGGTTCGAACCTGAATTCACTTATCGACCCTGTAGCATCCCTAGACGTCACATGTGTACCAATAACACGCTTGTCGGGGCCCATGCGGGGCGAGATTGTATTTTCCCCTTTAGTGTACCTATGTGTATACAATTTATAGTGCACGTGCAGGGGTACTTCGAAATAATTGTAGTTGTGCAAGTAACTACCATTTGGATGCACACAACCTTTCATTTGAGAGCTTATACACGCCTTCTGTCCGCTAGTACGAATGTTGCGAATCCGGTGGCGTTATGGTCTTAATGTTATGAGGCATCTCCTTATCTTGATGTTGACTCCCCTCTTTCTCATTCACCGGGGTGGTCTTTTTAGGCTTTGGAATTAATGATCATTGCTTTGAAGAGAACTTTTTTCAAGCTCTTTAATGTCGTAGGCTTATTACTTCCGATGTTTGTGGACATCAAAACGATTTTCTTCTTAAGTATAAGACTAAGAAGAAACTTTGGAAAACCAGGAAATTTAGTTCTAATTTGTTCAAACTTCCCTTCCATTCTGCCAGGGGTGTCCTTCTCCATACATCGAGTTGCCCTCGTACTCGGCGTACTTGAAGATCTTGATCACCATTGTCGTAGGAGATATTCGTACTTGTGTCCACAGTGGTTTGATGTACTTACGATACACCCACTGTTGTTACCCAAAAGTATTCATTTGCAGAGAATTGTTGAATACACTACGACCTCCTGGAAGTGTTTGTAAAAGACTCATTGTTCTTGCATCTTATCCACCTTTTACCAATTTCAGGTGGTTTTGCTTATTGTACTTGTTTACAGGGGACGGGTCTTCTATTATCATTTGCAGTGTTACCTTCTCAATCTACAGGCACTTGTAGGGATTGTTGTAGGAATCCATGCATTGAGGCCTTGTAACGTAGTTTGAGTCACTTCTGACCGTACGAATGCTCTTGTAATTTGAGCTCCCTTGCACATGATTCAAGCTTTGTCCCTTGTATATGTTTGAGTCTGAGTTAAGTTTCACTTAGACTCGGGTTCATCGAGTCTGCAACTCCCATTTAATGTTGTATAGCATGAGTTCAAGTGCGAATTGAAATTCTTGTTCGAGTCCAACCCACGCTTGGATTCCTTGTGGCCTTCTTGAGTTCATACTCCATTCAAGTTCAAGTCTTGGTTCAATTCAAGAACTCGCTCAAGTTCAAATTGTCTAGACCATTAGTGTTCAATTTGAGTCCAGAATGCAAGTTCAAGTAGTCTGATTTAATTCATTTCATTTTCAAATTGAGTTTGAGTTCACTTGAGTTTGAGTCAAGTCCTTGTATTATGTTGAATTCCAAATTGTATTTTGTTCAAGTTTGAATTGAATTCATTTTGATTTGTGTTCTAGTACAAGTCCTCAAGTCCACTGTTCGTTTGAGTCCAAGTTCTATGCTTTCAGTTCAAGTACGGATCCTCTGTTGTCCTTCGTATTGCTGCTCAAATGATATCTTCAAATTGTTCAAGTCTTGTGCATTTCAATGAAAATTTCGGCAGTACCTCAGCATATCCCTTGTTTGGGGGAAATGTATGGGAGCTGAGCCTTCCCACCATGCTACTCGAGCGTGTATGGTAGGTGTCCTTAGACACCACGGCCGTACAAATTTTCATCCCACCACGCTACTCGAGCGTGTATGGGGCCTTCAACAGTACCCGTACGAGAACACCAGTAGCCCTCCCCACCACGCTACAAGAGCGTGTATAGAGCTTACCCACCTAGTCGTATGCGTCACACCGGGCTCCCTCCTACCGTGCTACAAGAGCACGTATAGGTGGTTCCTCGATCCGCTACAAACAACGAGAGTGGGATTTGGAACATCATACCTTTGCGTAACAGTCGTTAGAGATGATGTCGAGGTCGAGGACCGTGCCCACCACGCTACAAGAGCGTGTATAGGGCTTACCCGCCTCGTCACGCCTATCGCATCGGACTCTCCCCCACCGTGCTACAAGAGTCGTATATGGTATCCACCGGCGCGTCAAGCACGTCGAGGGCGGGATTTAACTTAGAAATTTATACCTTGGGGCTCTGTGAGGTGGACCGATGGTGGAGGCTCGTGAATCGAGGCGGGAGAAGGCATGTATTTTTTTACTTTATATGCTATTTAGACATTAATTAATTATAATTAATTATAATTAAATTATAATTAATTCATATTAATTAATTTTACTAAATGATAATTAATTAAAATAATTAAAAATTATTAAAAATTATTAATTAAAATTAATTTTAATTAAAATTAATTATAATTATTTAATTAAAATCAAATATAATTAATAATAATAAATATAATTAATTAAAAATATTTATAATTAAAGAAAATTAATTAACACTAATTACATCTCTCCCTCCCCTCTCTCTGTAATTCGGCAGACCTACAGGATTTGGCCGAAAAGCATGTGCAAGGAGAAAGTCACCTGCACAGCCGGCGAGCTCCCCCTATTCTGATCAAATAGGAAGGGAAAGTGGACGAACACATGCGGACGGCAACTAGGGGGCCAAAGAAGCGCACGATCGGGAGAAAGTGACCTTCACGGCCAACAAGCACCTGTTCTTCTGTCCGATCAAAATGTTGTAGCTTCCGCTCCAGCAGGCAGGGAACGTCGTCAAAGGGTTCGGTCGAACTGCAATGGAGCCGGAGAGGGATTCAAGAGGGAGAAAGTTCACGTCAGAGCAAGCGAGCTCCCGTTTTGGCTTCCGATCGCAATGTCGTGACTTTCGGTTCGGCAGGAGAAAGTCGTCGAGGGAGCGGGATCGAACAAACCACTGCCGGCGAGCCCCAGTTCTTGCTTCCGATCGAAATGGCGTAACTTCCTATCTGCCAGGAATTGGAAGTCGTCGAAGGTGCTGAGTTGAGCGGCCACACAGGAGTAGGAGAGGGGACCGAATGGAAGAGCTCTACCCAACGGCCGTCACCTCTTCGGCATTTAACCACGAGCGAAAACGTGCGAAGAAGAGACCAGACGCGACGTCAAACGTGCGCGAGATGGCGACGACGTGCGATTCGGACATGTACGGGATTTTGGCATTTTTTTTATATCACATTACAGGTCAACAGCTGGTATGGTTCTGAACAGGACAGATCATCTATGAAATCCATAGATACTTCCTCTCATACTCTATTTGGAAGTTCTATGGGCTGCTTTTTGAAAGACGGTATTTTGAATAGCTAGAACAATGATCATCAGCTCTTCGAACAATGAAATACCTCCCCAAAAGGTACGGGCGCCATTTTTGAATAGCCAGAACAATGGTCATCAGCTCCCTTTCATACACTGACTTCAATCTAGCCCTAGTTAATAGTACTTGACTGAAGTATGCTATAGGTCTGTGGTTTTGCGTCAGCACTGCCCCCAAACCACATCCTAACGCATCAGTCTCCACTACAAAAATTGGGTTGAAGTCCGAAAGAGCTAAAAATGGACCGGTTTAACACAAGACCATACTAACAGCTAAATGATATGGATTAATAGTAAATAGAGAGCCAAAAAAGTATTAGTAGCTATGTAATAAATGTCCCTAGCATCAATACCCCCACCAAGAATTTTTCTCAAGCTATGATCCTGAAAGACAAAATAAGAGGAATGAAAATGTTATGAAATAGTTAATGAATTTCGATGTTATAGTCATTAGATCATTCAGTGATGAGAAATTAAGAAGCATATAGAACCTCTAAAATAAAGAGATTTAGAGGTATAGATAATGCCCTATAACAAATGAGAGAAAGGGAACCATTAAAAGTAATGACAGAAGGTCTAGAGGATAGTAAAGAGATGAAAATAAGTGAAGATCAACTGTCATATGAAAAAAGGGACTTGAATAAAATATCCATGATCTATTAATAAAGACACCTATGATGGATCAAAAGAAGAGACAACGAGAGAGGCAAAGATTGATGTCTCTGATTATTAAGTAGTCAATCATAGTCTTACTGAGAGATTGTAACCAATTCAGAAGAGGAGGCACTAGGAGTGGTAGATAGAGTAGGATTAGATAGGATACATATTGAGTAGTGGAGAGGTAACAAAATTTCTCTTAATGACATTCAATATGATAAATGGTATGGTTGTAATAGGGGCAACAGGAATAGGTATTATGACTACCACCATGGCCACCATTACTCTTTAAACCATGCCCACGACTACCCTTGCCACCTCTGCAGATAACCATCAAAATTTATTGATCGAAAACCAAAGATTGAGAGGTGAAGAGCTAAGTGATGCGAAGAAACCAAGGGAGAACGGTCACAATATTAAGGACTATGGACTCTCTTATTAATGAAGATTTTAAAGCTTGAAGGAAAAGGTGCAAACCAAAGATAATTTAGGAAGAATGAATATTTTTGTTTTGCCTCCATGAAAGGATAGTATTGATGTAACTCATCCAATTTTTTTTATATAATGCCAAAATATTCATGGATCTACATATCATTTTGCTACAGAGAGAATATATCATAGTAAAAAATACAATCAAAAGAAATATTATTCTCTTGAAAAAATGCGAAATAAAGAAAATATCACATCTTAGCTTAATTAGAAAGCTTGACATTTGAGAAAAATGAAGGTTCAAGACTACTGATTACCAATAAGGATAAAATAAACAGAAGTTTGTCTTCTAGAAAATTTGTTGGTATCATTGTTTTTCAGATGAGACGTGTTATGATAAAGAAGTTTATTGTTAGAATCAACATGAAAATAAAAGGCTCTCAACCATAGAAGATAGTACCACTAAATCTGATGGTAGTATTAATTGTGGATGAAAGTTTTATCTTAATATAAAAGTGATAAAAGCCATGACACTTTGGAGAAAGGTATCGAGAATCTAAGAATCATGGTTTTGACAATCGGATTGGACCGGCCAGCTCAATCGTGAACCAGTCATATAGCCGGTTCGGTCCATAAGAAAAATAGGCTCAGCATGGAACTAGTGTGAACTCGCCCAAACAGGCAGTTCAACTGGCAAACTGTTAAACCGGTTCAGGTTTTTTAAGAACCGATCAGTTCAATTGATTTTCTATTTAAAAAATTAAATTAATTTAAATATTAAATGAAACATTAAATTCCATAAATTAATTTAAATATATTATATTTAAAATTATAATAATCTATAATGATCATTTATCAACCAAACAATAACAAAACATACTCACATGGTTCCACCACCCCATACAAGTTACTAATGCAAGCAAAAAAAAGTTATATAAACAAAACAAAACAAACCATTTAAAAGATATAGAATTAAATACTCAATTAAAATGATATACTTCAAAACAAATAAATTATATATTTTTAAAAAATCATTAAATTATTTTTTTATAATGGGAACAATATTACAATGATATAAATTATTGCTAATCTATTTATATATTTAGATAAAAGTTATGACTATAAATTATATTCTAAATTCACAATATAAACTTGCATTTATAAATTATTTATGCTAGATTATTTATAATTAATAAATAGATAAAAATTAATATTTATTAATATATATTCAAACAAAATTAAAAAAAAAAATAAAAAGTAAATTACATGAAAAGGTTATAGTAGCTCCAATTGTTGATAAGATTAGAGAGTTATCTTAGATTGTTTGGACACAAAATGTCGGCCATCCAATGACCCGGTTAGAAGTGTAGATGTATTAGATTTGGCTTATGTTAGAAAGGTAGAGGTATACCTAAAAAACATGGAAAGAAAATTTTAGAAATAACCTTTTTTATTAAAATTAAATGAGAATTAGACTCTTAGCATGACCCAATGGAAAAAAAGTATTCATATAGCTACCCCACGTAAGTGGGATAAAGGCTTAATATTGTTGTTGTTGTATTTTCTTATTTAAGTAATTTTAATATTTATTATGTAATCCGGTTTAATCCTAGTTGAACTTGTGAACCTTGAACCTCACCTTTTTTTTTTATTCGATGTTCCGTCCGATTTTCACATCCTTGCTAAGAATTGTATTCAAAGTCGTGACCAACGGAAGTGCATTCAAATTGGTTCATTGGATTTGAAGTGAGATCATGTGCATGGCGAGCAGCAAGCAACACCATTCATGGGCTCGAGACTAAACATGCACAAGAAGGAGCATCTAGGGTAGCAAGACCATGGACAAATCAATTAGGTAAGCAGTTACAGTTTTCTATGTTGAATAGAAATAAATTTTCAGCAATAGAATTGACTTGAAGGACTTATGAATGCACACAAGAGGATACAAAATGGAAACAAATAATTTGGAATAATACCCACAATTATAACAATATGAATATCTTTCCAATATACTCACCTTTTAATATTAAAGTCATACATAATAAATCAAAACTACTAAATGCACCAACATATGCCAAAAACATGCACAGAAACCATATTTTAATTTTATGGAAATCCACTGTTTGACATGTGCCTTGTCACTTCATATTGCCAAAATCCTATGATGCACTAATGCTTCTCAAAGAGGCATGCAGTGTCCGTCGCATATCCGACACAGATACGCATCTGGCACACCTTCACATGACGCTGAAAACGTGTCTAATTAAAAAAATATTAAATACAAATTCGACACGCGTGTGTCTTAAATATTTTATGAATTTTTTTTATATAATTTCTTATATTTAAATTTTTTGTTTATTTAAAATATAAAAACTAAATTTTTTATTTCCTATCCACAACACCAAATCAATCATCCATACTCAATTCCCCTTTCATTGAATATTTTCATTTTCATTTCTCTTTGGCAGGTTGCGACTTTGATTTCAGAACCATGTCTGATGTCATCTCAACATCGACGTCTAATGTTGTTATAGCATCAACATTTCAAAATCATCTCAACATCAAAGTCTAACATTTTCTTGACATTGATATTCGACGCTAGTAATATTGACACCCACAACTTGAAAGCTCATATTTGACCAACGTCGTCTTAACATTGACGACCAACACCCTCTTGACATCGACGTCCGATACTACATAACATTGATGTCCGACTCTCGACAACATTGTCGTCTCCTCTTTCGATGCTTAATACACAGCATCGACTGATAACTCTCAACATCATAATATTAATCATTTTAAGCACAAATTCTAATTAAATAATTTATTATTTCTAAATTATATTTAATAGTATACTTATTCAAATTTTATACATTTTTTAAGATATAAAAATTAATACCATATCCGTCCTATATTTTAAATAATTGACATGCCCCATGTCTGTTTCATGTCATATATGTATCGCGGTGTCCGTATTTGTGCATCATAGCCAAAATCTGTAACTTAATATAGCATGTCTAAACAGTTTACTTAGCATGTTATCAACTCATATGATTTTCGTGTAATGGTATAATCATCATCACGAAAGCCGGTAAAGTCAGATTAACAGATATACCTTGATATGAACTTTTCTGTCCATTTGCCCTCCTCGACTCCTTTTAGCAGCATTCTGTAAAGTTCGGTAACATAAAGAAGAAGATTTCAAATATTGCTATAAAATTATACAGCAGTACATAGTAACCAAGGAACTGCCAAAGTCAAAAAAAAAAAACTAACTCGTTCTTCTTTGTCTTGAACCGTAGGTCTCCAAAAGCACGGGATACAGATAAGTCACCACAAATTCTGCCATCAACAATCTACAGAAAAAAAAGATGCAACCATAGATCTGTAACTTACACAGTGCAGGAATGAGAATACTCAAAAGAATTTCCAGCGGTCAACCATTTTTTTCTCTTTTTTTGAAATGAACAGATATTAATTTTTTTCATGGCAGGGGAAAAACCATATTATCTCTTCCAAGAGAACATCAAACCTTGAAACAAAGTTAGAAAGTTAAATAAATATTGACGAATACCAAAAAGGTTTAAAGTTCAATCACATTTTAAAGTAGTGCAAGCACGAAGATTTTACAAAAAATTAAATAACACGTGTCAAGGAAATTTTCCATGGCCTGAAGTTGAAAGATGAACCATAATGTTTATTTCAAACAACAAGCAACCAATTAATGGCAAATAACAGATGATGTAATCTTTCCTATTTTTCAAAATATACTTACTAATTTAAGTAACCAAATGAACCACAAGAAGATTGAATTCACTTCTCTGAATTTTCAAATTCTTCTCTCATTTTCAAAGCCCCCATTAATATTCCTCATTTCCTTCTTTAAAACAGTGTGCTAATGCTAGGGCATTCCTTAGAAGTAATTGTTAGAACTTGAACACCAAAATCAGTGAACAAATAGTAAATTTCAGCAAACTAAATAGATTTTATTGATAAGAAAGCAAACACGATCAAACAAGATAAAATGATCCTTTTTTTGAGAGGAGGACCTTCTCTCCCAAACTTTAGAAATCGCTAGAATCCCTCACAAAAACAGTGGACAACAAGAACATACACAAAATCTGCATGAAGAAAAAAATAATACAACAAAAAGGCCTAATATAACTCTCTATTTTTGCCCAGAAACCTAAATTTACTCCAAGTTTTTCCCCCACATTCTCATTTAATAAGTGATCCACCCCTTAAATTCTCCTATGTTTCCAGCCCCCTCCTTTAATTCTCCTCCCTTTCCAACGTCCTCTTTTAATTCCCCTCCATTTCCAACAAGGCAGCCGCCCCCATACCTGGGCCCACATCCTTGACCGCCTAGCCTTCCCGCCCCTGTTCTGAGCCACCCGCCTACTGGGTTGAGCCGGCTAAGTTTTGGGTCGGTTTTAGTGAATGGACCAGGTCAACCAGTCCACAAACGATGCAGTGCATGGCCGAAATATAGTGAGAAGTTTGCAAAAGATGTTACACCAACGTGAGGGTATAATGTTAAATAAGCAAGGGTTCCCACATCATGGATGGATGTGGGCAAAAAAGCTAGTATATTAAAGGAAAATTAGGATAGGAATTTAGAATATAGGTTCTCTTACAAACAAATTAATGGAATTAATAGATATTATGATCATAGGAAGATAAATATTCTATGCATTTAGAAAACTAAATGGGTTGGAGAGAAGGCTAAAGATATTGACAGTTTAGAATTTAAAATATTGTATTAAAGTAGAAGTCATAGTAGAAATGGTGTAAATGTGATTATTGATAAGCGCTTGAAGGATAATGTTATAGAAATTAGTAAAATTTGAGATGAAATTATAGCCTTAAAGATTGTTGTTGATGTTAAAATTACTAAAATTATAAGTACTTATGCTCCACAAGTAGGTTTGGATATATGTTCAAAATTAAAATTTTAAAATGATTTAGAAAAATTAATACAAAAGATACATCTTGAAGAAAAATTTTTATTGAAGGAGATTTAAATAGACATGTTCGGTAGAGAGGTATAAGATTTTAAAAACATTCATAATGTCTATGGGTTTGGAGCGACTAATGAAGGTGGTAGGACCATATTAAATTTTTCTCTAGCTTATAATTTTATAATTGTTAAAACTTTATTTAAGAAATGAGAAGAGCATCTCATCACTAATAAGAATTGATATAGTATAACTCAAATTAAAAATTTTCTTATAAGAAAAATAGATAGTTTGGATTGCAAAGAACGAAAAAATTATTCGGAGTAAAAGTTTATATACTCAACATCACTTATTAGTTTTGGACTTTAAGAAAAAATGAAACAACAACAACAACAACAACATCAAGCCTTTATCCCACTACGTGGGGTCGGCTACCTGAATCCTTTTTCTCCATTGTGTCCTAATAAAAGTCAAATTCTCGTTTAAATCTAATAAAGAAATGTCATTCCTAATATTTTCTAACCAAGTCTATTTAGGTCTATCCCTACCTTTCTTAACATAAGTCAAATCCAATACCTCTACTCTCCTAACCGAATCATCGGAAGGCCGCCGTTTTATGTGACCAAACCATCTGAGGCGACTCTCTCTAATCTTATCTTCTACTGGAGCTACTCCAACCTTTTCACGTATATGCTAATTTCGTATCCTATCTCTAAGGGTAAAGCCACTCATCCACTTGAGCATCCTCATCTCTGCCACACTTAACTTAGTATTATGCTTCTCTTTAACGGCCAACATTCGGCACCATAAAGCATTGCAGGCCTCACTACCATCTTATAGAATTTTCCCTTAAGTTTGAGGAGTACATTTCTATCACATAACAAGCCCGATGCATTCCTCCACTTCAACCATCCAACTTGAATTCTGCTGATAATATCTCCATCTATTTCACCATCACTCTGAACAATAGATCCAAGATATCTAAAACGTGTACTCTTATTAATGACTTAATCGCCCAAAGTCACAATCCCCTCACTATGTATATTACTGCTAAAATTACACTCAATATATTCCATTTTAGATCTACTTAAGTGAAAACCTTTAGACTCTAAGGTTGACCACCATAATTCAGGTTTACCTTCAACTCCCTCTCTAGTCTTATCAACAAGAAAAATATCATCAGCAAAAAGCATACACCAAGGTACATCCTCTTGCAAATGTCTAGTGAGAACATCCATGATTAAAGCAAAAAGATATGGGCTTAATGCTAATCTTTGATGTAACCTAACCAAAATAGGGAAATACTTGGTCAATCAACCTTGTGTTTGAACACAAGTAATAGCTCCTGCATACATATCATTAATGATTTGAATATAAGCATTATTAACTCATTTCTTTTCAAGAACTCTCCATAGCACTTCTCTTGAAACTTTATCATATGCTTTTTCTAAATCAATAAATATCATATGTAGATCCTCCTTATTTTCTCTATATTTCTCCATCAAACCTCTTAATAAATATATGGCTTCCATAGTCAACCTACCCGGCAAGAATCCAAATTGATTTTGAGAAACTTTAGTATCACGCCGCAACCTATTCTCCATAACTCGCTCCCATAGTTTTAAAGTATGACACATTAACTTAACACTGTTGTTGCCAGGTCCCAAGTCCTGGATGAGAAAAGTTGAGGGTTGCGTTAGGTAGTCGACAGCCAGAGTAAAATTTGTCGAACAATAATGACATGAATCCTTTAAGAAGAAATGAAAGAATATAAAAAATAAAGATGCCCTACGATTAGATGGATGCATTTAAAGAACACTAACAAAAAAATTTTAAGAGAAATTCAAAATCTTAATATTTTTAGTGTACATAAGAAAGCTAATATTATATGAAAAAAAAAAAGTAGCAAGTAATATTACCAATGTTGTAAAGGATATGCTTGAAATATCAAAATGAAAATATCCTAATAGTAAAAATAGTTTATAAAATCAAAATGTACAAAAAAAGATCAAAAATAAAAAGCTTTATTATAAAGATTTGCTTAGATGTGAAAACTCAAAAAATTGGGAAAGATATAAAAAACACGCAAGGAGTCTAAGAAAGCAATCGGCGATGCAAAAAATTTGTTTTTATTGATTTATATAATAAATTAGATACTTAGGGGGCGAAAGATATATTTACAAATTAGACAAGCAAAAAGATAGAGTAAGTAAGAATTTAGTTCAAGTGAACTGCATTAAGGGAAGAGATAAAAAAAAATATTATAAGAGAATATTTAACAAAGGTGGATATATTTTGATAAATTTTTCAATAAAATTTATGATAATACGATTGGTTTTAATGACCTTAGCACCGTAAATGAAAGTATAGAGATTTTTATTTTATCGGCATATTAATAAAATCTAAGTTAGGAATATTTTAAAGAAAATGAAGTTGGAAAAGTTGTGGACTTGATGATATTCCAATAGAAGTGTGAAAATGCTTAGAAGGAAGGAATTTCTTGGCTTATAAAATTTTTTAATATTATTTTGAAGAAAAAAAAGATGCTAGATGAGTAGAGGAGTGTATTAATTCCTATTTTTAAAAATAAAGGTGATGCACAGGAGGTGTGAATTATAGAGGAATTAAGTTAATGTGTCATACTTAAAAACTATAAGAGAGTTACTGAGCATAGGTTACGATATGATACTAATGTTTCTTAAAATCAATTTAGATTCATGTTAGATAGGTCTACAAAGGAAGTTATAAATTTATTGAGACGTTTGATGGAGAAGTATAGAGAGAATAAGGATAGCATAGAAAGCTTATGTGATATTTATTGATTTAGAGAAAGCTTATGATAAAGTTCCAAGAAAGGAGCTATGGAGAGTTCTAAAAAAGAAAGTGGTTAATAATACTTATATTCAAGTCATTAAAGAAATATATGTAGAAGCTGTTTCTTGTGTTCAAACACAAGATGGTTTGACCAAGTACTTTCCTATTTCAATTGGATTATGTTAAGGATATGCTTTTAGCCCATATCTTTTTACTTTAGTCATGGATTTCCATACTAGATATTTGAAAGAGAATGTAACCTTGTGTATGTTTTTTTTTTATGATATTTTTCTTGTTGATAAGACTAGAGAGGGAATTAAAGTTGAATTTGAATTATGGAGGTCAACCTTGAGGTTTTCATTTGAGTAGATCTAAAATAAGAATTAATGGAGTATAATTTTAGTCGTAATAGATCTAGTGAGAGCAATGTGATTTTGGGTCATCAAGTCATTAATAAGACTATAAGAGTACACATTTTAGATATCTCAGATCTATTGTCCAAAATGATGGTGAAATAGATAAGGATATTATTAGTAGAATTCAAGTTGTATGGTTGAAGTGGAAGAAATGCATCGAGTCTGTTATGTTATAGAAAAATATACTCAAACTTAAGGGAGAATTCAATAAGATGATGGTGAGACCTGCAATGCTTTATGGAAAAGAATTTTGGTGATTAAAAGAGAAGCATAAAATTAAATCAAGTGTTTCAAAGACGAGGATGCTCGGGTGGACGAGCAACTTTACTCTTAGAAACATAATGCGAAACAAGCATATCCAGTGACATATAAGATTAGAGATTCTCCAAAGATGGTTTGGGCACATAAAGCGCTAGCCTTCCAATGACCCGATTAGGAAAGTAGATGTATTAGATTCGACCTATGTTAAGAAAGGTAGAAGTAGACTTAAAAAGACTTGAAAAATATTAGAAATGAACTTTTTTTTATTAGACTTAAATGAGAATTTGATTCTTAATAAGACACAATAAAGGAAAAAAAATTCATGCAACCGGCCGCATAGTGGGATAAAGGCTTGATGTTATTATTGTTGTAGTGTACCCTTAATTAATATGACAATTTCAAGTATTAATAGTGCAAACTTAAATTCAATTTGGTAATATACTCGTTCACATTTCTTTTCAAAATGTTTTAAATGCAATTTTAACCACGAATTATCAAGCATTAAAAAAATCTGCTAAAAGAAAATATACAATTAATCAAACTATATTAGAAATATGTAGACACCGAGAGATCTTTATCCTTAGTTCCAATTAAAAATATAGTAAATCATGAGTTTCACATATCACAAAAATGATATAATTCTGAAAAATTGATCCATTTGAGCCCTAGAAAATATTTCAGCAGCTGACTTAAGTAAAATATGTATGTACCATAAAGTGGCAAGAATAGTTACGTGAGGAAAATTAAATTCTGCAAAAAGAGAGAGGCTTATGAGATTATTGTTGAAGATGGTAGAAAAATATACAAGAAGAGTATGAAGTGGTTGGTATATATATGTATATGTATGTACATGTATATGTATATGTATGTACATGTATATGTATATATATAATATGGAGTGAACATAAGACATTTGTAAATTGTAATATATGAACTAATCAACAAAAAACAAAACAACATAGTAGTAGAGAAGGAACACATAAGATGAAATATAAGCTCATTTCTAATAGAAGTCTTGAACTTCCTAAGAAGATTTCTGTCTAAGAAAGCATTCATATTCTTCAATAAACCTATACAGTATTACAACAACAACAACAACATCAAGCCTTTGTCCCACTACGTGGGGTCGGCTACATGAATCCTTTTTCGAAACCTATACAGCATTACATGGAAAAAAATAGATAGTTTCCTAATATCATACTCATCCATGATTGAGGCTTAACAACTCACCAAACCAACAATTATAGACATTATATTTAAATGCCTAAATGTATGAATATAGAACGTGAAAAATATAAAATGGAGAGAACATAAAAAAGCATCTGTCAAATTGTAATTTATGTACATGGAGAGAACATAACTTATTTTCTTAACAATTTATGGAATGATCTCCACCATAACATTGTACTATCTATTTTGTTGATTTTACCATTTTAAAAGCCATTTCCTTTCTTGAAATTCGTTCAAAAATAACCCAACCTATGAAACTTAAATATTTCGACTAACCTTTACTCATACTATGAATTTGAATGATAGAATGATTTGAAAACCCATAACTATTCTATCATTAAAGCCACCTAATTTGTTAAAGCCAAATCAATAAAAAATCGACAAAATAATCTCAAAAAAGATTTTAAACATATCATATTAAATTATTTTATTCTCTCATCCTTTAATATAAATCATACAAGGAATTGAAGGCATAAATTTTCTCTGGGAAATTCCTACACTTCTTCATCCATTACAAACACATTAGAAAATGTGAAAAATAGTTACCAATAATAGATTCCATCATTTCATTTTGACACAAAATGAGTTTAGGAATCATGAATTTTTAAAGCACGTTTCTATCTGCAAGCAACCAATTGAATCCTAATGGAGTTTCTATCTGCAAGCAACCAATTGAATCCTAACGGAGTTTCTATCTGCAAGCAACCAATTGAATCCCAATGGAGATCGGAAAAAACTGATGTGAAATTGTTGCTGGAATTGTTAACTGCCAAGATGATGTTGAGGTTATCAGCATTCAGTTTTAATTTAATGATTTTTCTTTTGATGATAATTTTTAGTGGTTAGGATTTTTCGGTGGAAGTATTTATTTAACTACAAATTTATTGTCTTAATGTCATTGAAGTGCCTACTAATATCTCCAACTTTAAAGGTTTAATTATCTGTTTTATTACTACTACAAGTATTATCGCAACATCACCGAAAATACACTGATCTTGCTTGAAGCTATGGCAGCACATGAAGCCAAAACACTGATATTTTCTAGCATATATGCAACTTATGGACAGCCTGAGAAGATGCCTATCAGAGAAGAAACTCCACAGGTTAGTTTGTGATGCTATATGATTGTTGAAAACAACCATTAAAAAGGCGGACGAGGCGTCCGCATTGAGTCGTTCCTCAAGTCGAGGCGGAAGTCATGCGTATCGGGGCTTACGCCTCGAACCATTCAGCAAAGCCTACGATTTTTTCGCACGAGGCGTACGCATTAGAGCGTAACGCCTCGAGGCAATATGAGGCACCGCCTCGAAATTTTTTCTTCGGTATATATGTAAATACGACGCAGCCGATTCGTGTTCGTGTATTCGCGTATAGGATTAGGGCTTCCTGTGAGAATTGAAAGGAGAACTAGAGGCGAAGCCGTGAGGGAAAGAGACGAAGCCGTGAAGGAAGGAGACGAAGCCGTGAGTGTAGGAGACGAAGTCGGAAGGAGACGACGCAGGGAAAGAAATGAAGCCGAAGTTGTGAGTGCAGGAAATGTTCAGGCATCGGTTAGGTCGGAAGAGCAGGTACGCGGTGTTGTGGCCTTGACTTTGACGTGCAGTAACGAAAGCTTGAATAACTCCTGATTCGGCTTTCTTTCATTCGTCCGCTCAGTACATGCTCGGTACCAAGCAGGTACAAGCTCGGTACCGCTCAGTACATGCTCGGTACCGCTCAGTACATGCTCGATACCGAGCCAGTACCACTCGGTACCGAGCAAGTACATGCTCGGTACTTAGCGGTACATGCTCGGTACTGAGCAAGGTCGAACCCTGCCAGGGCAACGCCCCCTTGGATCCCCAGCAGACTGGTATATTTTTGTATTCATGTTATTTTATTATTGGTAGTACAAATAATTGTTAAAATATGTCCTATTGTTAGCATGACTAGTGGCACAAGAAGGAAAGATCCTGCATGGAAATATGAAACTCAAGTTGAAGTATCAGGCGAAGGTGCAAAGAAGGGATATGTTTACATGAAATGCAACTTCTGTGAGAAACGCATAACTGGTGGCATCAAGAGATTGAAGGATCATCTAGCCTGCACTCATGTCAATGTGGGACCATGTGCAAAAGTTCCTGATGAGGTGAAAAAGGAATATATAAATTATTTAAAAAAGTTTGCCACCACAAAGGAGAACACACAAAGAAATATGGAAGAGATGATAGGAAACTCTTCTTACTATGGATCCCAGCATGAAGGTTCCAGTATTGGAAGCCAACTAGTTTATTCTAACCGAGGCAGTCGAGGGCCCATGGATAGATTTATACCAAATATTGATAACGAGGAAAACATAAATACTCAGGATATTCAGCCTCCTACAGCAACAAAAGAACTCAGGAACAGAGTTTGTTTGGATATTGCCAGATTCATCTATGAAAATGGGATTCCATTTAATGTTGTTAGGAGTCCGTCGTGGATCAATATGTTACGATCTGTTGGAAGCTATGGAAGAGGATTACAACTTCCAAGCATGTATGAGCTGGGGACTTGGATGCTGAATGAGGAGGTTAAGACAACTTCAAAAATAGTGGATGATATTAAGAAGACTTGGATTGAGACAGGAGTGACAATAATGTCAGATGATTGGTCAGATATTCGACATAGAAGTATTATTAATTTTTTGGTCAACAATCCATATGGAACAATTTTTCTAAAATCAGTAGATGCTTCAAGATTTGTAAAGGGTGCACAATTATTGTTTGAAATGTTGAATGAAGTTGTGGAGGAAGTGGAAGATGCCTTAGTAGTACAGGTTGTTACTGATAATGCAAGTGCATAAAAAACTACATGAAGAATGTTAATGGAGAAGAAGCCTCACCTTTACTGGACTCCTTGTACTGCACATTGTATTGACTTGATGCTTGAGAGGTTGGGACAGTTGCCTCAACATAAATCAGTCATATTGAAAGCCAAATTCGTTAGTAAGTTTATATACAATCATTCTTGGGTACTCAGCTTGATGAGAAAATTCACTGACAAGGAAATTATTAGACCTGCTATTACAAGATTTGCTACTGCATATTTAACATTGCAGAGATTCAAGGAGTTAAGAAAACCTTTGGAAGCAATGTTTGCTTCTGAAGAGTGGGATAAAAGTTTATGGGCCAAAAAACAAGAAGGAAAACAAGTTAAAAAGATTGTTATGAAAGACGATTCATTTTGACGCAGTACAAATCATGCTTTGAAGACAACAGGATAATTAGTAAAGGCGCTTAGAATGGTTGATGGTGAGAGGGCCCCGGCTATGGGACTTATTTATGAAGCAATGAATAGGGCTAAAGAAGACATTGCAAAAGAATTGGGAGGTCAAGAAAGTGCCTACAAAGAAATATGGGATATTATAGATGAAAAGTGTGATCGACAATTACACCAACACTTACATGCTGTTGCGTACTATTTAAATTCCCCATTTTCATTATGATAAGGATTTTCATGTTGACAAAGAGGCGAAAACTGGTTTGTATGCATGTATGGACAGATTCATTTCTGAAGAAGACTACCTCAAAGTGAATGATCAACTTGAGGATTTTCATTTGAAGAATGGAATGTTTGGATTTAGAGCAGCATAAGCATGCTACAAAACACGATCTCCTAGTATGTTTATAATTTGAGTATTTATAATTTTAATGTTAATATTTATATTCAAGTCTTCTACTTCAACCAATATTCATAAAATATTATGTTTGTCTTCATGTAAAACATTGGTGGGCTCAGTTTGGAGATGATGTTCCTGAATTGAAAGATTTTGCAGTTAAAATTCTTAGCCTAACGTGTTCGGCTTCTGCATGCAAGCGTAATTGGAGTATCTTCAATCAAATTCATATAAAGAGAAGAAATCGATTGGCGGCAGATCGAATGAACAAACTAGTTTATGTTATGTTTAACAAAAAACTGAAAGATAGACATCTCAAATCGCAAAATCAAGGAAATGTTAAAAATGAAATTGACCATTTGCTTGTTGATGAGTTACAATTTGATGATGAATGGGTTACTCCTAAGAATGCTGATGTATCTGAAGTTGAAGCAGAAGGAGAAAATCATGTCAATGAAGAAAACAATGAAGTAACTACTCAAGTATATAAAAGAAAGAAACAAAGTGAGATTGGAGCTTCAAAAAAATTTAAAGGTATTCTTAAATATTATAAATTATTTTGTATGTTACTATTGTTTCATTTTAGAGATAATGAAATATTAACTGATATAGGAGATAAAAGGAAAAAATATTATAGATGAAGAAGAGTTAGAGGATGATTTTGACATTAATTATGAAGATTCTTCTAAAGACAATCAAAGTGATGATGAGCCTACTTTGAGTCTTGATCCTAAGGGGATGTTTTATTTTTAAGTGAGTTTATTTTAAATCTTATATTCCAGTAATATTATCTTAAAAACAAATCTTCAAATTCATAGTTGACATAATATTTTATTATTTTTTATCATTATTTATAATTTTAAATTAATTTACTTTAATAGTTTTGAGGCTTACATCTTGTCTCGCTTAGAAAAAACACCTCGATTCTCGATTTCACCTTTTAAAACCTTGGTTGAAAACACTATGCATCATACAGAACTACCGAAGTGCTTGTTGGGTTGAGCATTTTATCAGATTTGCAGCAGCTTGTTTGGAAAAAAAAGGCTGATTTTTTAATAAGTGCTTTTAAAACGCGCCTATGAAATTGATTGTTAAAGTAAGTTTTCAACAGTAGCTCATCAACCTCTACTGAAAGAGAAAAGCCTAACCTAACGAGTCCTTTATTTTAAATAAAGTTTGACTCTCTAAGTAAATCCTCTCTTAAAATAAGATCATTCCCCCGTTGTCCAAAGCTGATGCGGATGCAGGAAATAAAATTTTCATTTAAAATTTGGATTTATTAAAGCCTAGTGTTCTATATGAACTGAAGTAAAAACCATGTTTTTAATGCATACATAAATATCAATTAAATTATATTGCTAAACAGGACTGTTAAGAACACCGATCTTATTAAGAGCCTTCAGGCTGCCTGAACTAGCAGAAACGGTTATAGCTCTCCCCTTGCCATGTTATTTTGAGTATTATATGTAAAGAGTCAGGTTATGTACGCGGGTATATGCGTCAGGGTATTAGCAGCTTTTTCTTTTAAGAGTTTTTTATGGACTGTGGAAGATTTTAGTATTCATATTTAAGAAATTATTTTGGATTTACTTGCCGGTTACCCCTTTAATTTATATGTACTTAAGAGTCTACTGATAGTTTTGGTGTTTTCGACATTTATTTTTGACCTGGAATGTAAAGATACAATACAACATGAATAAATAGATTTTAACTGAACCTTAAAGTTAGTATGCTTTGCATTCATTAGTTAATGTCACAAATAAATAATATAAAGTGTATAATAAAGAAACAAAATATTTTTAAATAAAATAATCAAGATATTTTTTTCTCTTCATATCTTTCACTTTTTTAAACATCTCCCTCCCTTTTGTTACAATTAACACTCTTTTTGCCTTTTTCCCTCTCAAAGTTATGGTTATTGTACAAGCATAATGATTTTTTTTTTTTTGCGGACAATTTCTTAATTTATGGTTTTGCAATTTATGAATGTCTCATAAATTTCTTTAATATAATTCTTACCATATTTGTTCACAGCCCGATTATTAATGATTTACTTGAGAGAATAATTTGGAAATTTCAAACATTCTTGCAATGCAACATTTTGTAAAATCTAACCCGTTATTTCTATTCAATTGTTTATTTTATCTATTGATATGATGACCAATCATGATGCAATACGATTAGTAGATTTAGGATTAATTTAAATTATGATTTTTTTATAAATTTATGTTGGATTATTGTTTGTTTAATTATTTGGGTAGTTTGATAGATGTTTGAATTCGGATAGAACCAATTGAATTAAATTTGTCTCTCACAAAATTGTTTGATTTTCATTTTCTTTGAAAAATAAAACTTTAACCCATAGCAAGACTAAGCAATCATTAGGTTGCCCTTAGCTTATGCATGTTATAAGGATATCAAACTATTTCAAATACAGGTATTCTCATCTAAAAAATTTTATATGAATTTTTTTTATTCTTTTTAACTCCATTTAAGATTCAACTAAAGTGTTTCAATCACAACAAAATGGTTTACGGCAAATTCTAACAACATAAGTTTAGCTTTAACATTATCCTCTACTATCAAATCAATAATACAATTTTTTTAAGGAAAATGATCAAAATGGCCACTCAACTCTTTATGAGGGACCAAAATGATCCCCAATTCTTCTCAACTCCCCCAAAATTGGATCTTTTTTATCCTGCCGTCAATTTTAAACGGAAAACTGAGATGGGCTTGACGGTATAATCAGAATAAGCAAAGAAACATCTTAATAGCAACAAATCATTTTTCGAACCCTTCAGGCGCATCAAAAACCAAGCAATCGAACCCTTCTTTGACCCTAACATCCTGCAAAACAGCAGCCTCCACTATGACCTTGACCCCCAACGTCTCACATAGCATTGATCATGGCTTCAACTCAACGTCCCGCAGTGTGCTTCGACCGTAGTTTCAACCAAGCGTCCTGCAGCATCGGTCACGTCGATCCCGCAGTCAATACCCAGAGCAGTGAGCGTGGATCGCATCGATCACGCAGTCGATCCCCACAAGCATTGAGCGTGGATCCCGTAGTATATCCCAACATCTATCCCGTATCCCGCAGTCGAGCCTGACATCTATCTCGTATCCCGAAGTAGATATTGCGTCAATCCCATGGCCATACTCTAATATTGTATGATATAGTCATAAGAATGTGGAGGGCTTTCCAAAGAATGCAGTTGTATGATTTTTATTCACTAGAATATTACTATTAATTTTCAGTATATATTCCCACCGCAACCTTGAAGGAGCACTTAGCCATGGATTCTCCCATGTTCAACTCACATAACTTGTCGACTTCTCCAGAGCTAAGAGTTGCCCAGATGAGTATTATCTAGGAGACAGTGAGAGGTATGAATTTTTTTTTTTAGTTGATATTGCAGATTTGATTGTTTCATTTTCTTTGAATTTGACAACTTCTGTAAATGTCAAAATAGGAATAATTCAAGGTAACAAAAAGGATGAAAATGCAAAAAAAAATTGTGAAAACTTTGAAAATATTATTACTCAGTGAACTTACTTTTAATGTTCCAATTCAAATTCAAATGAAAATGCCATATATAAAAAAAAAAAAAAAAAGAAAAAAAAAATGAAAATGCCATATATTACTTTTATGTCAGAAATCCTAGAAATGAAATACCAACTGAGTGGCTTAAAGATTCAAATTTTAGATAGTTATTTTGTGATTTAACTGCCAAGAATGATATTAACAGTAATGTAGAGGTAGAGATGGGTGATGGTGACGCTAATGATGATAGTTTTGATAATGATGATGTTGGTGATGACGACGATGTTGATGATTAGTTTGAGTGTGAAAAAACATAACATAAAGGAAAACAAATCATTGAAACAATGAAGAAAATCCTACAAAAATTTTTAAAAGGGAGAAAGTGTGATGATGATGCTAGTCTAAATAGTAGTGATGAAGATGAAATTTGAAAATTACCATCTTTCAATCCAATGACAAATTCCTCTCCCAACCTTTTTAAAATTGGCTTGCTATTTAGTGGTAAAAAGTTCAAAAAAGCAATTGAAAATTGGTTTATTTTGACAAGGAAAATAGTTAAATTTATATAAAGAATGATAAAAGAAGCTGTAAGGTTATCTTTTTTTTTGAAGAAAAGCCAAAGCTTATATATTAAAAGAAGAAATCAAAGCAATTACAAAGGTGATTCCTCCTTCAATTTATTAAAAAATGAAGGAGGAATATTATTGAAAGAGAACTCATCCCATATAAAACTACCAAATAAAGCATAGTTAGCACACATGTTTGCTAACTCATTATTGTTACGACTAACGCAATCGAAGATCGCAAAGTTAAAGCTGTAAGGTTATCTGCAGGTGGCCTAATTGCCTTTTTAGTATATAAATCTCGATACATAAAGGCAGCAAATCATGGCAGATTAAATCTTTACAGGATAATACATGCACATGGAATTACCATAGCAAGACTTTGACATCAACATTTATTGCGAAGAGGTATGTGAATAAAATCAAACTCAATCCTCAAATGACGTGTAGTATATTTAGAAAAAAAGTGATGGATGACTTGAAATTGCATGTATAGAAACCTCAAGCTAAAAAGGACAAAAGAAGGCACATTAGTTTGTCAACGTGAAGGAGGAAGATCAGTTTAATAAAATTTGGGACTATTGTCATGAAGTATCATGGAGTAATCCAGAATCTACTATTTTTGTGCTTACTACTAAGGACCGAGATTTGTATGGAAGAAAAAAATTTATACGACTTTATGTTTGCTTTGACGTATGCAAGAAAGGCTTTATATCAGGGGATATAGGCCAATAGTTGGTGTTGATGGTTATTTTATGAAAGGGCAACAAGGAGGTCAGATGTTAACAGCTGCGGGGCTTGATCGTAATAATAGCATATTTCTTATTGCATGGGCAGTGCTTGAAGCAAAAAGTCGAAGCAGTTGGGAATAATTTCAGAGTTGCTTAGACAAAGATATGCAGATTTTAGAGAATCAACAACACCATACCTTCATTTCAAAAAAGAAAAAAAAGGTTTACTACCTGCTTTTAAAAGCATTTTACCTGATGTTACCAATAGATTCTATGTCATGCATTTGCATCAAATTTTCAAATTGGTAGGCTTCACTAGCATGACTTTGAAGAATACATTATGTGCAACAGCAAGGGAAAGCACTCTTAAGCAATTGATCTTCAGGATAACAAAGTTGGAGAAATTAAATATAGCAACATATAAATGATTAAGTGAGAAGCCTCCAACTGATGATCCAAGTCTCATTTTAGTTTTATACCTAAATGCGACACTTCGCTCAATAATATTTGTGAATGTTTTAACTCATTCATTATTGATGCTAGAGAATTGCCCATTGTGTCAATGCTCGAAAGTATTAGGGCTCTGGTTATGTCAAGAATATTGGAGAACAAGGAGAAAGCATTAAATTAGAATGGAACGCTATGCCTAAAATTAAGGTAATTTTGGAAAACAACATGCATGAAGCAAGTTCTTGCATTATTTACAAATCCGATGTAACAATTACGATATAAGTACCATGCATGGAGGTTAGTATAAGGTTAACTTGAATCGTGTTCTTGTCGGAAGTGGAAGTTAAGTGGAGTATCATGTGCTGAAATTCATAACATGTAATAAGAGAACGCATACTGAGGAGGGATATGAAAAAGTCCAAGAAGTTGCTCAACCATTGATTGAGATGATGAGTCATATCATCCCATCAATTTTATTAACATTAATAATGATTTTCATTTAACAATGTTGTTTTCTAAACTAGCCTTTGGAGCAGTTGAAGTGTCAACCACAAATTGAACCTTTTTGGAAATTCTTACTCAAGGATCTTCCAATACAAAACATTAGTATGTTGATTTCAATTTTTCTCTATAATTGAATTTTTATTTTGCTATGTAAACCTAATCAAATCACTTTTTTTCATAGGTTTAAACCTCCAAAAAAAATCTCATTGAATGAAACTTTTGAATGTAATCAAGAAAATAAAGGTTTTACATTCGTTGTTTTCATTAATAGTACTTATTGATTATAGTTTATAATGTTTAATCCCTTTGTTAATTTTTATAGATTAATGGTTTGGTACAAGAGAGCTTAGGAGCATAGGATTTATCCAAACTTTGTTGCTGGTTCAGCTGCATGGCTTTTTGCTTTCAAAAACAGGGGATGGAGAAGCCTTTAATGAATGGAATTTAGCTTTTAAAATCCTTGAAGGAGGTCATTAAAGAAAACAGTTTAATATTCAAAGAGAGAACGTCTGGTTTTCTAGAGAGAGAAAGCACCGTCTTCTTGTTCGAATTTTGGTTTCCCGCATTTTTCCGCTGCCGGTGAAGCAGTCGTCGGATGATCAATAGTGTTTCTTTGCCGATGTCATGGATGCTCCGCGACCTCCCGGTTCTCTACGTACCGTTGGTAGAGGAATGAATGGTGTGGTTATCAAAGAAGGGGCGAGACCTCCGAGTCGTCCTGTTCTGGTGGAAGGCAAGGGGAAGAAGGCGATGGTGGAATGTGTTGCAGCTAAGAACAATGCAGATTTAAAAAAGAATGCAGGTACGGATATTTCGGCCAATCTTGATTCTTCCTTGACGGATGATTTAATTTTGAAGGTGAATGTATTTTCTGGGGTGAATAAAGGTCACCATATGGATAATGATTTGAAAACTGCAAAAATTATGAAGACTGATGAGAATACTGAAGTTGGGAAGGTTTCTGGGAAGGATCAGGTGAATGATGAAATCTTGATGAACAATTTAGACGGTAACATTAGACAGGATGGTACTGGTGAGGTTATTGGAGCATGGTCGAAGCCGAAGCACATCAAGATTGCTTTTAACAGAGAGCAAATTGAGTTATCAGAAGACGGGATTGCAGTCAGGCTTAATCCAGAATTGGAAGCAAAGAATTCTGAAGTGTTGAAGCATTCGCTAGTGATTAAAGTATTGGGAAGCAATGTGCCTTTCTCAGTTTGCAGTATTGAACTGAGAAGGCAACGGAGTAAGTTCGGTGGATTCCACTTGACATCAATTGGCATGAATTGGATTCTTTGTTCTTTCAAGTCAGATGAGGCGGTGGAAGAGATTCTGAATGGTGGGCCGTGGTTTGTTAGTGGTTACATTGTCGGCATGGACAGATGGTCCCCTGCTCTTGATCCGTATTATTTTAAAGGGATTTCCGCTCCTATTTGGATAAGATTCTCGTGCTTGCCATTATACTGCTGGGATGAGGATAATTTAGCGAGAATTGCATCTCGTTTTGGCTCACCAATGTATTTCGATGGAAATACATTCAGATGGGGGAAAAGAGAATTTGCCCGTGTCTATGTCAAGATTGACCTGGAGAAGAAACTACCTAATGGAGTGTGGATAGATGGATTAGCTGGGAGATTCTTCCAACGGGTGGAATATGAGAAGATTAATCTGTTATGTTATCAATGTGGTTGAGCGGAACATGATGAGAATGAATGTCCTGAGGGTGTAGTTCAGGGTATTAAAGATCAAATGATGCGAAAACCAGAAGCTGGAACAGGGGAAGGAAAGAGAGTTGAGGCTGAAGCCAAGCCTTTTTTGATTAAGTCCGAGTATGGCCCTTGGATACATGTCCAATTTAAGAACAGACGATTTACTAAAGGAATAGCTGCTGGTAGAGGAAGGAATGGTGATAATGGGGTCAGGTCTGATAGCAGGGGAAACATTAACCAGAAGATTATTATGCAGAAGCAAATACTAAAGGAGAAGGAGCCTGCTGCTGCTGTGGATAATCCTGTTTCGGCTCCAAAAAATTGGTCAGATAAAGAGAAAGTTGTTGAAGACAGGCTGCCAGGTATTTCTTTAAGTAATAGATATGTTGTTTTGCTCGAAGACAGTGAAGTAGACTCCTTGGGAAAACATGAGGAGACTGATAATTTGAAGGACACGGATTTGGAAGTAGCTGACTCAGGTGCTGTGAATAATGGCACGGCTTGCCATAGTGGTGCAACTAAAATTAAACTTGCCAAAGAATTGAAATCTTTGGGGCCATTTGATCCAGATTATAAGAAGAAGAAGAGGGATGGAAGGCTAAATTTCATGTTTGGGGAGGGATCCCCTGCACTAATATAATGTCTTCTTTACTATTTTGGAATTGCAGGGGGGCTAGGAAGAAAAAGGCCGCTCTATATTTGAAGGAGGTTGTTAGAGATCAAGACGTTTTCTTTATTGGGCTAATGGAGACCAAGATGACAAGCATTGATAGGAAGAATGTTGATGGCCTTATTGGGAATGATT
Source organism: Dendrobium catenatum (assembly GCF_001605985.2). Lineage (NCBI taxonomy): Eukaryota > Viridiplantae > Streptophyta > Magnoliopsida > Asparagales > Orchidaceae > Dendrobium > Dendrobium catenatum. The sequence goes on from NW_021445045.1 coordinate 70,750, forward strand.
GGGAGTATTTCCATTTTCCTGTTGTTAGTCTTTCAGGGGGTATCTTGGTGCTTTGGAATAAGAAGGTTGTCTTTTGTGGTTAAAGAGACTTCTTCCCAAATGATAGTTGGGGATCTTTCTGTCCCTAACTTGGGGATTTGGAAGGTTGTCACTGTTTATGGAAGTAGATGCTGTAAGGAGAGGGAGAGTCTTTGGAGCCAGCTTGGAATGTGTATGGAGGATTCTATTCTTTCTATCATAGGTGGGATTTCAATTGTATTTTGAACAAAGAGGAAAAGAGAGGGGGGTAAGAGGTTCCTTTTTTCTAAAGGACCTAGAGATATGAAGTGTTTCATGACGAATTTTAATTTCCATGATGTGGGGTATATTGGACCAAGGTTTAGTTGGTGCAATAACAAGGAAGGAGCCTCTCGGATTTGGGAAAGGCTGTATAGATGTATATTGAACTCGGTTGCCCTTCAAAAACTTCTTATAGCCGTTATTAGACATCTAGCAAGAGTGGCATCGGATCATAGTCTTATTGTCTTCAAATTGGATGAAAGGGTGCGTCTCAAATTGAAAACCATCAAATTTGAGGATACTTGGAGATCTTATCCAGCATCCAAGAGTATTGTGTACCATTCTTGGAAGAAAAATGACTTTGGAGATGAAGGTATGATTCTACAAAGGAAGATTAGTAGAACTTTAAAAGCACTATTTTTTTTTTGAGTAAAAATAAGTGCAAAGACTTGAATATGTTGAAGGAAAAACTGAAAAGGGAAATTTTGGATCTTCAAAACAAGGAAGCCGTGGGAGTAGATTGGCCAGCTGATGATCTTTTTTCACTCAGGAGCAAAATCCATGAGCTTAATGTGACCTTGAAAAGATTGTCCACTTGGTGGAATCAAAGGGCAAAAGCAAGATGGCATGAGGAAGGAGACAAACTCAAAACTGTTTCATAGTTTTGCTACGGCGAGAAGGAATGGCAATAGGGTGAATCAAATTAAAGATATGCATAATAAGGTTCAAGTAGAAGATGACCAAATTGAGAAGGTTTTCATTCAGTACTTTGAAGCAAAATGGAAGTCTAGAGATCGTGAACTATCGGGCTGGCCATTGGTTTATGAACACCAGAAACTGAATTCAGAAGAGGTTGCAGCTCTGAATACTGAGTTCTCGGTGAATGAACTGCAGCTGTCGGTTTTTCAACAGGGGAGTAATAGATCACTAGGTATGGATGGAATCACTTCCTCTTTTTACAAATGTTATTGGAATATTGTTTGGGAAGATTTATGGAATGCTATTAAGTGCTTTCTAATTTCTGGTCGTATGACAATGGATTGGAAAGATACTCTTATAGTTTTGATTGCTAAGGTGAAAAACCCTTTGATTCCATCTAATTATAGGCCTATTAGCCTATGCCAAACTAAATACAAGATTGCGGCTACAATGCTAGTTAACAGATTAAAGAATTGTATTCCCAAAATGATTACTGTAGAGCAAATGGCCTTCATTCCGGGAAGATCAATTTCAGAACATTGTCTTCTAGCTCAGGAGATCTTCCATAAGTTCAAAATTTCCAAAAAACGAAAAAGGGGTTGATGGCTTTGAAGCTGGACATAGAGCAAGCATATGACAGCATGGGATGGCCAACTCTTGGTCAAATTCTTAAGTGGTATGGATTTCCTTCTATGTTTTCTAACCTTCTTATGGAGTGTGTTGTAGATGTGAGATTTTCTATTATTATTAATGGAAAGAATTCCAAGTGGATCAATGCTCATAGTGGATTCCGTCAAGGGTGTCCACTCTCCCCTTACCTTTATATCATGTGCTCTCAACTGTTGTCTAACTCTTTAGAGCAGAGGGGACAAAGTCTTGGCATTCAAGTCTCTCCTAGAGGTCCAAAGATCACACATCTTCTTTATGCAGATGATGTCCTAATTTTTTCACATGTCTCCATGGCATTAGCTAAAGCTTTGAAGGTTATTGTTGAAGACTTTTGCAAATGGACGGGGCAAAGGATTAATGTCAACAAGTCACAAATTATTTTACGCCAGGTTGTCAGATACCCATGAAGAAGAAGATTGCTAAAGTTTTTGGCTTCAAAGTGGTTAAAGAGATCAGTTATCTTGGGATAAAGATTTCTCTTGACAGGTTAAGGATGGCTGACTTTCAAGAATTATTGAGCAATGTCATGGATAGACTCAATGCTTGGGGTAAGAAGTCTTTGTCAATGGGTGGTAAGATTACTCTCATTACAAGCTCTTTGTTATCTATGCCAAATTTTTTAATTACACATTCTTTGATTCACAAAAGAGTGTTGTATACATTGGAAAAACTTTGTAGAAGTTTCATTTGGCATAAACCTGATGGTAGCCGTAGTATACATTATGTTGCTTGGAGAGATATGTGTAAACCGAGAAGTATGGGAGGGCTGGGTTTGCAATCTCCTGTGATGAAAGTTGGCTCGTTGAGATCGAAATTGGCATGGAACTTTATACAGAAGCTGGATACCTTGTTCCATAGAACAATCAAAGCTAAGTATGGGAATGATGTTATGAATGGTACACATAAGAAAGTTACTTCTAAGGCTTGGCAAATCCTGCTAGATGGTGGAAGACACCTGAAAAGTATTACCAGATGGAAAGTACCATAGCAAAACTTAATGGCTTGGAAAGTACCATAGAAAAGTATTACCCAGCACAGCCCCCGCGCCTCTCAGCCAGCCCGACCCCCTCCTTGCCCTGGTAGATCCCGCCGAACCCCTGGTTTGGAGTTTGGTTTGGAGTTTGAATTCAGCCATCAAATCTCTATTAATGCTTTCCTAATTTGGCTCCTCAAATTAGTAAGCAATTGATTGAAGATTAATTACCTGGATTTAAATTCAAATTCCGCTCCCCCCTCATTTGAAACTTCCCTAATTGATTAAAATCTGAAATTAAAACTTCAGATTTTAATTATATCCATGGGGCCCACCAATTAATCAAATCCCCTCTTTTTCTCCTTACTTGGCCGGCCCCTCCACCTAGCCTTTTCTCTCTCTACTTGCCACCTAAGCACCCACTAATTACCCTCTTAATTTCCCCCCATTAGCCACCCCTCTCTCCAACATATTTAAGGGAAATTTTAAGAGCAAATAACTTCTCCTCCCCCAACAAAAAAAATCTGAAATTCAATTTCAGATTTTCCCCCCAATCCTCTCTATAGCTCACGGCCCAAATCCCCTCTCTCACCTCCTTCCCTCCCTTCTTCAATGTTGAATGGCGCATCCTGAATTTGAGTGGGGATTAGTATTCAATGCCGACGGAAGCATTAATATCCTACGATCTCCGTGCTTTGACGTAGGATTTGAAGACGACGCCACAGTTGAAGAATACTTGTAGCGAGTCGTCTCGATTCTCATGAGCATCATCGACCGACAGTTTCAAGACTACGCTTGGACGATCATCGGACGCCATCCACCACCACCTCCACCGGCGGCTACCTCTCCGGTAACGAAGTCCTTCGTCTCCTTTTCCATAGTGGCGCTCTCCATCTTCGTGTGGTTCTTTCTTCTCCGCTAAGGCCCAAGAGTGAACGAGTGAGAGGGTGCTCAAGGTGAACCTTTTCATTATTAATTGTGGGATTTTGTTATGAGCATTTAAGTAATTCGTTTATTTGGAAATGTTATGAATTGTTTGGTTATCTCAAAGCAAATCTTCACCTAAGCGAGTTGATTACCTAGAATAAATTTAATCCTTTATTTTATTGGTAATAAATTTGTATTGGCAAATTTTAATTAACTTTTGTTTTAATTTCCGCACGCAATTCCTTCTTTGATTCACATCACATACTAATTCCAGATAATATTTTGCTCAATAGTTCGCATACATAATAAAATTATACTAATTTTTAAACAAATAAAATACAAAAAAAATGATTCTAAAATATAAAATTTAGATCAATATAATATTGCAAAACACATTCAGAAAATAGTTAAAACAATTATACAATACATACCTAGTACCAACTGAGAACAAATGTACAAATTATGGAAAATACAAAAGAGAAAATGAGTTATCAAACATACAAGTTGAACCTTATAGCTTGTAGTTTCTGTTCATTTTAGCATAGAGTATCAACCTCTTATTTATATGCCAGCTACGATCAACTTAGGAAACCACAAAAAAGATAGATAGCATGGATTGGCATATTTTAAAAATACTTCAAGAGCATTAAAATAAATGTAAATTAGATTTGATGGCAAGAAAATGAACTTTAAAAGAAACACACACCCATCCACCAGCTGCTCTGATCCGCCTTGCTTCTTCCATGGAAACTTTATTACTCCCAAAAGGTCTGTGAGGACTGGTCAGAACTTCTGCTTTTCCCTTGCGAGATAACACCTGCAGGTCAACAAAGTTAAAGCAAAATAATAATAATAATAGAAGATGAAACTTTGAAGAATAAAATTACCGCTTTCCACATTTCAAAAATTAAACAAATCAGCATAATTTCAAAAGAAATGTTAAGACTTCCCGCGCCATAACACTTACATTTCTAAATTAGGTTGACTTTCTCTCTTCTTTTTAAGAGCATAGCCATAACACTTACATTTCTTTCCTTAGACTCTTCTATCTCTTTCTCAATCAATGCTTGCTCTACTAGGTCCAAATCCAATGTCTTAGCTAAATTGTTCTTCAAACACCCATCCACAAAATCTATCTAAAACACTAATCATCACTAGAGTAATTAGATAACTTCCTGGATATAAGTAAATTAAAAGTAACTATCTGATCTTGCTCCCGTTGTCTGTTCTCCTTTTTTAATATCATTCATAGCTTTATCAGTTGCCAAGAAAGGTCAACCTTAAGATGATTGGAATCTCCTTGCCTTCATTTATATCTAGAACTATGATGTCTAAAGGAAAGATGAACTTATGTATCTTAACTAAAATATTTTCAACAACCCTTCTAGGATAAGTAAGAGATCTATCAGGAAACGGAAGGGTCATAATAGCAAGTTGAACCTCTCTCAGGTCTAATTTTCTAAAGATAAATAAGGGCATCAAGTTAATACTAGCTCCTAAGTTACTTAACGGTTTAATTACCTAAGTGCATATAAAATATAAGCCTAATAGATATATACAAATAAATATTTTTAGGAAATCAAAACATAAGAAAATTACCACCCATTAATTAAAAATACCATAGCAAAACTTAATGTACTTCGGTAATCTAGCGGCCGAAATTAATTGGCAATAAGTATTAGTTATATAAACTTACACATTAAACCCTTTTAATTCCTTCCTCCAGTAACCTTTAGAGCCGAAGCAACAGCCTCCCAAGAGCGTGAGAAGAAGGCTGAAGTGAAGCAGAAAGAAAACCTAGATCTGGTACTGTAGCAATACCGTTGTGGGGAGATACTGTGGCAGGTACTGTAAAAGCGGGGGAAAACAGGGAAAGTAGCAGGAAGGGAGAAGAGAAAAGGGGGAAGAAAAGGGAAGGGGAGAAAAAAAATTAAAAGCAAAAGTTTTATAGTGTTCGTTTTGCGTTGTAAGAACAAGAAACATGAATGAGTAGAAATTTAACTGAGGTAAAATCTTGTGTTTGAGATTTTATTGTAAATTAAATTTCTAAATTAGAGACACTTTATAATTTGATAAAATCATGATTTATTTAGGTTGTTTATGAAACAAAAGAAGTCGGGATATCCTAAGGGATCAAATCCATCCTGTTCGACAGGAAAACAAGGTGAGAAACCCAATTTATAGTATAGAAAGTGGCAAATTTTTAAATCAAACTTTTATAGCATTTTTTTATATTAATCATAAGATGAAATTTTCGGCAACAAGAACAACTTCAGTATTATAATTATTGGTTCATTATGAATTTATTTTATAAATATAATATTTTGTGTAATGTTAGATAATATTCTTGACGTCTGCTATGCTAGTTTGAAAGTTATTAAGAAAAGTCATATTATGTGGGATAGACCTCCACAAGTAAAGGCGAAAGACTTGACAAGTAACCGTATAGGAGGTACCTGACTCTCTCTTCTAAAGAGTTGAAGTTTTAAGATCCAACCTTAAAGTGAGGGACCATAAATACGCTAAAGCTTATAGTGATCACATGACTTTCCTAAAATAGTATACAATGAATATAATAAGAAATATGGGAGAAACCTGAAAGAGTTCATACAGTAAATTGCACAATTCTATGCCTTGATATTTACTATACTAATGATCCTTATATTAGTTCAAATTATCAGTATACATGTTAATTGATTCTTGTTCTTGTATTAAGATTACGTATTACATTCAGCATTTAGCTCATCAGTTGATGTATTAGAAGGGGAATAGGGATAGCAGAGCTTTGGGCATGAGATTTGATTGCCTTGTGTACATAATCGTTTTGGGTGTTCATTTTTTGGTGTAGATAGAAGATGGACCTATAAGCTGTAAATTATGTTATTGGGTATATAAAATTTTATTTGTAGTTTTAGTAAAGCTCTATACTTTATTTTTTATGTATGTTGTGCATTCTTCCACCGTGAGATCCTGAGATATAATTTTATGGCTAAAAAATATTAATGTTGGGATAGTCTAAACAGATTAATTTCATACTTGATCTTGGAGAATTTAGCGCAAATTTATGCTAGTGAGAAATGTATATGTTCGGATTTTTCATCTCTGTTACACCTTAGGTTAACTAAGGTGGGCAAAAATAGGGTGTGACATTTATAGGTGAACTCTCAAATTGTGAATTTTGAACCATTTGAATGATAGTCGATTTATGTTCAAAGTTTTAAGCATGAATGATAAGTATATTGATACTATGATGAACTACATCAATTAAAGAATTTGCAAAGTCATTAAGAGATCTAGATTGATCTTCTACATTATGTTAATTAACCATTTCTCCTAATTGTTTTTTACTTTTTCGAGTTTTTCTAGTTTTTTTCATAGGTTTTATCTATTTTAAGATCAAATGGTACTAATGATAACAATTCTCTACAACGCATACAATAATTAATTCAACAAATAAGACATCACTCACAAGGCATATTGATTAAAACATAGTAAACAATTCCTGCAACAATTTAATATTTATAGAAATTGTAAAAGAAACTTGTAAATAACATACACAACAAATAAAATAATAACACAATATCATAGTTGTCACAATAAAATAAATTAAAGAACAGATTAATACAACGATTTTAAAATTAATATTAACTAATAAAAAAATGTCATCAATCATGGCAACGGCACTAAAAAACTTGACCAAATGCTACACTGTAATACTTGGTGATACGAGAATAGATATTATAATTTTTTTTAGTTAATTATTAGTTTTTATTAATTGTTTAAATTATCCTACCACACTTGAAATTTTAAAGCAGGAAAAAACAAAAGATATTTTAAAATATATATATATATATATTTTATTAGTACATTAAATTTATGATTAATAGGTAAAATGAGCATGTTAATTAGGTCTTCAAAATATAATTATGAATCAGTGCAATTCTAATTCATGATCTCTATCGAGCCCATAAGAATACTATGTCTATTCTAATAAACTTACTTTAATGCAATAACATCATCTCCTGGTGATTCCAAAAACTTTAAAAATACATGTCTATATTTTGAAGTTTTTGTTCAAATCTCTAGTTGTTGACTACATCACCATCAAGAACATTAGTTCATACTAAATTTTTAATTTTCAATTGGCCGGAACACAATTAAATAAAGTACGGGGAAATAATTTTTGCACAAGTAAAAATTAGACATATTATAGCATTACACAAAGCACTACCATTAAATAATAAATTCAGCAGAAAGATTTAGCCATGGAAATGCATATTGGACAACACAAACAACATCACTCTATAGATAATTAAAAATAAAAAATGAGAACAAAAGTTAGAAAAATATAACCATTGCATGCAATCTAGTATTAGAGTCCTCTCTTCCTCCAAAGAAATGCTCTCAAATTCACTTGCAAAATCTTTTGCACTAATTCCCACTCCCACACTGACAAAGAAGCAGAAAAAAAGGACAAAAATCAACCCCCTCTTAATTTAGGCTCCACATTTATACATAAATAACTATTAAATTTCTCTGGCAGACCCACAACACTACAGCACTCATATGTAACACTAGGATGATTACCTGAATCAATGTGGCACTTCGAGTATAACTACACATCCTAAATCAACAGAACACTTCGACAAGGCACTACGGCACTATTGTGCCATAGCATCATAGTGCCAAGCTCTCTATCTTTTTTGGCTCCAACGACTATTGCTGCCCTGATTCGTCATGTGAGGAAGTGATATCACAGCATAGTGGTGCTCGAAATTGGGCGTTGAGGCACTGGCACTATGTTTTTAGAATTTTGGCACTGTAGTGCCATACTTTCTATTTCTAGAGCAAATTATCCTACTATAGTGCGGCGGCGGTGAAATACCAGCACTGCGACTGGCATCACAACACCGCAGTGTTAAAATATCGGCGTTGCGGCACCACTCTTTTGTTTTAGACAAAAATTCATCCTCTAGTAGCACTACGGCATTGTAATGTTTACAATGCAGCATCATCCTCTGGTTTGAAACAATATTCATCCCTGGGGGCTTTGCAGTGTTGATATGTTAACGCCGCGGTGCTTTGATGTAATTCTTATATACTTTGAATTATTAAGAAAATTATGGCATCAAACAATAAACTTAGGTAAGTTTTACATAGAAAATGCATACATAAATTAAAAGCAACTATTCTAACGCAACATCATAATAATTGTAAACACATTTGGACAAAGAAGCATCCAAAACTTGGAGCATCGATGACCATAAAATTTTCTACTCCTAAGGGAAGCGGTTATATTTTGAATTGAACATTCCACCATTTTAATAATAGAGCACTCTATTTTGTGTTCTTCCTATCTTGGCAAATCAATTGTAAAGCTAATAAATTATAAAAAAATGAAGGAAATAACACTCAGGAACTCAACCCATTCCTTGTGTTCGCTTGAGGAACTCATTGAGCTTCCTCGAGCACACACACAGAACTCGCCCATTAAAGTAATGAAAAACAAACTTGTTGAGACCCTAAAAAGGTGTGCTTAGTGAACTCATGCATAAGCAATGAACACCTACTAATGAAATAAAGGTCATGACAACATCCCATCTTAGCTAGTCGTATTCGACCCTAACCATCTTCAGACTCTAATGAGCGACGGCGTACCACAGGAAGTTTTAACTAGTGAGAACGACTCGATCAATGCACTATATGAGGTCAGCCAACTAGTCTTAATCCAGGTTAAAGTCTAAAAGAGGTGGGAGTACTCCCTATAGGCAAGCTAAAGCCCCCAAACATAAAGCCTACAGGAGAGTCGAGGCCAATAGGAACAATGCTAGTTTATACTTGGCAAGATCACCTCCCTATTCTAATTAACTTCCTCTACAAGTTAAATACCAAAACCAACAACCAACATCAAGCCTTTATCCCACTACGTGGGGTCGGCTACATGAATCCTTTTTCTCCATTGTGTCCTATTAAAAGTCAAATTCTCATTTAAATCTAATAAAGAAAGGTCATTCCTAATATTTTCTAACCAAGTCTATTTAGGTCTACCCCTACCTTTCTTAATATAAGTCAAATCTAATACCTCTACTCTCCTAACCGGGTCATCGGAAGGCCGCCGTTTTATGTGACCAAACCATCTAAGGCGACTCTCTCTAATCTTATCTTCTACTGGAGCTACTCCAACCTTTTCACGTATATGCTCATTTCGTATCCTATCTCTAAGGGTAAAGTCACTCATCCACCTGAGCATCCTCATCTCTGCCACACTTAACTTAGTAATATGCTTCTCTTTTAATGGCCAATATTCGGCACCATAAAGCATTGCAGGCCTCACTACCATCTTATAGAATTTTCCCTTAAGTTTCAGGGGTACATTTCATCACATAACATCCACACGAACTCCAAGTGACGTCAGAGATTCACCCGACCTTCAAGTGATGCTGGAGTTCTGCTCGAATGCCATTTGATGCTGGAGTTCTGCCCAGCCGTCAACTGACGTCAAACTTCTACTCGATGTCGGACCTCCACTAATCACCGGATTTCTACCTGACGCTGGACCTCGCTCGTTGCCAGATTTCTACCCAACACTGAACTTCTACCTGATGTCAGACCTCTGTTAATTACTACTTGTTACCAAGCACGGTTTTATGGGTTGTATGGTGACATGATTTAAGAGGATTTATGCTAAATCCTGTTAAATGAGATTTGAGCGCCTGCTAAATCTCACAGCGGAATAAAATATCTATTCCACTCTTTTTGTCGTAATCCAGAATTTAATAAATCCTGTAGTTTGGCGGATTTAGGGGATTTACTAAAGAAGCGCGTGTAAGGGATAAAGATGGTTACCTTCGCAACGAGCGAGCTTCCATGTGATTTCCAACCCAATATCGACGAAGGAGGTGAAGAAGTTTCTTTGGCGACTCTTCGGCATAGTACTTCATGTGAAGCCTTCGAACTTCACTTTACATGAAGCACGTGAAGTCGAAGCAGGCACTAAGAAATGGCGATGAGGAAAAGCCATAATAGCTAGTAACAAAGAAATGGAGAAGATGAAAAGAGAAACCTAGATTAATTAACTAATTAGTAATTAAAATTAAACTAAATAATCTAATTAATATACTTCTAAATAGAAATAGTTATTATATAATATTATAAATAATAATTAAATAATTAATTAGTATTAGAATATTTAAATCATTAATGAGATAATTAAAAATATAATTAATAATTAAAACTAATTAAATAATACTTTAAAATTAATTAAATCATTAGTAGAAGTATTAGCTAAATAATTAGTTATTTTAAAAATTAACTAATTAATTAAATAATCATTGATATAATTAGATATTAAATACTTATTAAATTAACACCTAACTAAGTAATTTAATAAATAATACTATAATTAGTAATTAAATTATTTAATAATTAAGCTAATTTCTAATTAAATTATTTATCATTATAACTTCTTGACTATAATTAAAATTAAAAAGTAACTTGTACTTACATGCAATTATATTCATACCACATTAAATTTAATTTTTAACAGAACCAACCACATTAAATCCTGAATTATGTTGCCAAACTATTTAATAGGAATTAGCATGATTTAAAAACTAGCTTGCCAAACAATTTTCAGAATTTAACATACCCAGGATTTATTAAATTCTGGATTTACAAAATTTACTAAATTCTAGTAAAATTAAATCCTACTTTTGTCAAACAACATTTAAGTGGTTATCTTGTGAAGACATAATATCTTACATAAGGCGAGGCTCGCCTAAGAAGACCATATGTTAGCTAAAGATATCTACTTGCATGACAATATGATCTTTGTTTTACCTTGTCAAATGCCAAGCCAATGACTCGGGATTTCCTTATCAAGCATGAGTCAAATCATAAATGGATATACATCTCCATATCATTAAAACAATATTTTACTCACTCATTCAATCCAAGAAGTTGAAATGGAGATAATTCGATGAACCAACAAGTACTCTCAAGGAAAATCATCATCCATCAATTTATAATTATTTTATAGTCACGATGCATTCCATAAAATTGTTCTTTTTTAGAAGAGGATATTCAACAAAGGTGGATGAGATATGTTGCTAAGCTTTTCAATGAAGATTGTGAAAATATGAATGGCTTTAGTAACTTTAACACTCTAAATGAAAATAGAGATTTTTTATTTTGTCGTCGTATTACTAAAACTAAAGTTAGAGAGGCTTTAAAGAAAATAAAGTGTGGGAAAACTGTTGCACCTGATGATATTCCAATAGAGGTGTGGAAATACTTAAGGAGATGAAGGAATTTCTTGGCTTACTAAAATTTTTAATATTATTTTAAAGACTAAAAAGATGTCAGATGTGTGGAGAATGAGTGTGTTGATTCCTATCTTTAAGAAAAACGGTGATGCACAAGATGGTGCAAATTATAGAGGAATTAAATTGATGTGTCATACTTTAAAACTATGCAAAAGAGTTATGGAGCATAGGTTACGATGTGATACTAATGTTTCTCAAAATCAATTTGGCTTCATGTCAGATAAGTCTACTATGGAAGCCATACATTTATTGAGAGGTTTGATGGAGAAGTATTGAGAGAAAAAGGAAGATATTTGTATGATATTTATTGATTTAGAGAAAGCATATGATAAATTTCCAAGGGAAGAGCTATGGAGAGTTCCAGAAAAGATATAGATTAATAATGCTTATATTCAAGTCATTAGGGATATGTATGTTGGAGCTCTTACTTGTGTTCAAACACAAGGTGGTTTGACCAAGTATTTTCCAATTTCAGTTGGATTACAACAAGGATCAACCTTAATTTTTGCTTTAGTCATGGATGTTCTTACTAGAGATTTGCAAGAGTGCGTTCCCTGGTGTATGCTTTTTGTTGATGATATTCTTCTTTTTGATAAGACATTAAGACTAAAGAGGAAGTTGAAGGTAAACTTGAATTATGGAGGTCAACCATAGAGTTTAAAGGTTTTCGTTTGAATAGATCTAAAACTGAATACATTGAGTGTAATTTTAATAGTAATAGATCTAGTGGAGGATTTGTGACTTTCAACAATCAAGTCATTAATAAGAGTACATATTTTAGATATATTGGGTCAACTGTTCAGAGTGATGGTGAAATAGATGGGGATATTATTAGTAGAATTCAAGTTTGATGGATGAAGTGGAAGACTGCATCGGGCTTGTTGTGTGATAGAAAAGTATCACTCAAACTTATGAAAAAATTTTATAAGATGGTGGTTAGACCTGTAATGCTTTATGGCGCAGAACATTGGCCAATAAAAGATAAGCATAATATTAAGTTAAGTGTTGCAGAGATGAGGATGCTCAAGTGGATGAGTGGCTTTACTCTTAGAGACAGGATACGAAATGACCATATACATGAAAAGGTTGGAATAGCTCCAGTGATAGATAAGATTAGAGAAAGTCATCTTAGATGGTTTGGTCACATAAAACAGCGGCCTTTTGATGAACCTGTTAGGATAATAGATGTATTAGATTTAACATATGCTAAGAAAGGTAGAGGTAAACCTAAAAAAACTTTGTTATAAAAAATTAGAAATGACCTTTATTTATTAGATCTAAATGAGAATTTGACTCTTAATCGGACACAATGGAAAAAAAAGGATTCATGTAGCTGACCCCATGTAGTGGGATAAAGGCTTGTGTTGTTGTTGTTGTTGTTGATTTGTTCAATAAAATTAGCCAAGTCAAAACTTGCCAAGTTCAGGTTAGTTGAGTCAAATGCTTAGCCTCATTCAAATAGATATTAGCATCTTCAATAAGCTTCATATTTATTTTGACTAATATGAATAATAATAAGTTCTCAAGGATAGCCGAGTTAAAACTCAACGGTTTCTTAGCTACAAGAGAGCGAGCTCTAGGATGTTCCATGTCCACCTTGGTCATTTATAGAGAAGCCAAACTCAAGACTTAAAGGAAAAATACACCACCGTCATACATCATCATAACAGTATTTCCTACTAAGGAACTCCTAGTGTTTTGGAGAAGTGAAGGACACCCATTTATTTTATAATATGTTACTTCATTGCCAAACAGCTTTGAATTGAGTTTCTTGTCAAGCAAGCTCTTTAATATGTTACTTCATCGCCAACTCAACCACTTGGTGAGCCACCTTCACACTTGCCAGCTCAGCCGTCAGGGACTCCAATAGCGTCTCAGCTGCCTGCCACGCAATGAACTTATCATAGAAGGAAGCATTCACCTTCCTTATCTCCTCCAGTACGTTAATAAGTGTCCTCATTGCCTCCCGATGGTTATGAGCCATGGAAAAAATAGTCTACAAGCAAATAAGTTCATTGTGACAAAAAATGAGCTCATCCTCAGGAATCGCTTGCATATCCTTCTCCACGAAAACCGAGATGCCACCTTTCCCATGTCAAAAATCATCCATAAGGGATAGAAGACTTGTTTTTCCTCCTCATAGATGTGAGAGGCATTAGTGGTCTCTCCTTCGAGCTCACACACTCTTTGTTGCCACTCTACTCAGACTCACTCTCCGAGGAAGTGACCACTCACTTGCCATTGCCCTTCAAAAGCCTGAGTTAGGACTTCAGAGACTTCTCTTTGAGGAACTGCATATTGCATTAAATCAAATAAAAACTAGGTACAATTGCCAAGATGATCACATTCCCTTTGATTGCTTTTCCCCGTTATTTGTGCTACTGTTCCGGTTCCCCAGCTGCTATTTTTTCGATTTCTTCCATGGTTGTTTTCCCATGGATGTTTTACCCGATTCTTGTGCTGTCTTTTCAGGTGCTATTATGGGATTAATTGTGGCCTTTAGCTGGTTGTTTGGGAGTTGTTTATGGGCTATTTCTGGACAGCCACTAGCCTTCCAAATTACCCTATTTTAATTGGCTTAATTAATGGTTTTAAGAGGACTGTTTGGCTGCCTTTTCCCCTATATATAATAGAAGTTAAGAGAGTTTTTAGAGAGTTATGTGACTGTTGGGCGCTGTCCTGCAGTGGCTTTTGGTCTTCTGTTTCCTATTTTTTGATTGGTTAGTATGGGTGGCTGTTTTGGCTGTTTGGCTTCCCCTTTTCTCCTATAAATATAAGGTGTCTTAAGGCATAAAAAAGAGAGTATTATGATGTGATTTTTGGAGCCTAAACCTGCTGGTTTCATCGTGGAAAAGCTTGCGAGCTTATTTTATTCATCTCTTCTTCTAGGAAAGCTTGCGATCTTCTCCTCCTTCGTCTCGGACTTCTTATTTCGTTCTTCTCTCCGCAAGTGTCCACCCCACCTGTATCTTTCTTCTCGACGAATGCAAGCTCCTTTAGGTGTCTTTATTTTGTGTAAGCGTCAAAGTTTGTAAGTGTCATACTATGTTATAAAATTGTTGTTTTTTTGTTATTTCAAGAGTGTCTTTGTATCTTTTTGGTGAACTAGGAAGTGTTTCTTTTTGCTCGCAAAAATTTAGAGCTTTTCCAAATTTTTGCTTGCATAAGATATTTAAATTATGTGCCTTCGATTAAAAATCCTAAATAATTGTATTAAAATTTTCCAACCTCGCCATACAATATGATTAGTTAATTAAGGTGATTTCTGCGAAAAATTATCTTAATTTAATCATATTGTCCAATCAGGTTATACACTATGATTTATTCAATCGAGAATTAATTTAATTTTTAAGCATTAATTAAGTTAATTTAATTAAGTTTTATTTCTTAAGCATTATATAGTACGTTGAGTATCATATAGTAAAGTTAATTTAATTTTTTAATTTCCCTAATTAAGGTAAAGAGCATATGACGGCATCATACAGTATAATTAGTTCATAGTTTTCAATATTGAAGGTTCAAGGAATAGATATAACTTGATCTTACAAAAAAACAAAAATGCCATGTACACCATATAGTATGATCATATCATTATATAGTATGACTTTCAAAGACTAAGTTGGATTGGTTAACTATTTTAAAGCATTTTCTTAAAATTATTTTATTTTAATTATACTCTCATGTGTGTATGCTTGGTTGTTTCATCAATTATGTGTCTGACACGTACAAAAACGATGGCTCAAAATAAAATTACAAATTTGATATTCTTTGACAGTCTTCTTTTGTCTTGATAGTTTCAGATTCTGAGCTAAGATTGAGTGCAACTTCTTCATCATATGTTAATATATTTATGTCCAATCTCGTATCAGCCTTCTTCTAATGTATACATATGATTGTTAGCATGGACAGAAAGCCTGCACGTATAAAATTATTAGTCAAGCATCTACGAAACAATTAGTATTTATGATTATCAAAATCTCAAATAAGCTTTTAGGCCCATGAAATTTAGCACCTCTTAGTCACCATCGAGACATGATTGAACTTTGACTCAAAGACTCAATGAAGGCCTTATGACATTTCTTCAAAGTTGCAATCTCAAAAGGGAAAGCACGTGCCAGTGCAAGATGAGAAGAGAAGAAGAGAAAGCGTCAAGTGCAAAACACAAGAATGGTGTTACATTGCTACTACTTTCTAGGTGAGAGGGTATTTATAAAAGGGTAGTAACTTAGATTTTAAGGCTTTAGTCACATATCTCATTAAAGCTATAGATTTTGCCTAAATTTTCATCGAAAAGGTTCGATATCTTTTTCTTCATTTGTTATACATGGGGGTCGCCCTCATGGGAAAAAGTAGACATCGAACTAATCAAGAAAGCTAGAGAGCCTCCCTCAACTCATTTCACTAATAGTCGACCTCTACTCGCTTCACTAAAATACATCCTTGACACCGCACATAGAGTCTACCTTGACTCACCTCATTACAAGTCATTATTGACTCGCTCAACAATGAGTGAAGACCAAACCTAAGGTATTGACTTGCCATTCAACAAAAACCGTAAAGAATAAAGCAAAATACTCACCATATGCAAGACAATACTATCGCCAGGGGAAGCTAAACAAGAAAATCATACAAGCTTGTCACAAGAGTATGCATGAAACAAAAGTATTTTACTTAAAAAAAACTTACATAACAATTTTAATTTACATAATGGGGCAAGCCTATTCGTCCCCAAAAAATATCCTATACATAGGGTCAAATAATAACTTGAGAGGCACCATTCCTCCCTTTCCTAACTATCGTAGGATGAAATGCCAACACCTATGAATTGATTCACCCTCATCCTAATGAGTCACATCACCACCGGCATTAACGCCAACATCTCCCCATGAAGTAGGGATACGTCATCGCTCACCTTCACCGGGACTTCAAGTGTTCCCTCAGATTGGGGTAGGGTGAAGGGTGATGTCAAGCATCTTCTCCATCTAGCTAACTTGCTCAACAAGTGCACTGAGCGTGTGTACCCCTTGATGGGGGTTTCAACAACTAAGTCACCAGTTGAGGGAGGAGTGTTTAGAATCATCATGGACATCGCAAGAGGGGAAATAAGCAATTCTTAAGATGAGTATGCAAAACCAACTCCTTAGCATGCTTTCCCTTCAAGATCTCCACATCCTTGGTCACAAACCAAGTTTTTGTAGCCGGAGGCATGCTCTAGCCCACAGTGGTAGCCCCTAAGGAATAGAGGGAAGAATCAGGAGGAGGGAATTCATTGTCCAAAAGACTCAACAATATCTCTAGAAGTGTGTAATGCAAGTTTACAATCCTTGTGTATAACCTAGGTGCCCACTAAGTCGACACCAACACCTCGAACTCGCTCGACATGTGACCAAAGAACTTGCTCAAGGTTAAATGGACACTAGCCTTATGTAAGGCAAACAACTCTCGATCTCCAGACATGACTCCTTAGAGGATTGAAAAAGAATTCCTCTCACCTTCAACTTTTACCCTCAGCTATTCGGCCTCCTTATGAACCAAGTCACGGCCAATAATAGGCTCGACCAAAGGCAAAGTCAGCGCGAACTCCACGACAGGAGTCGTCACCCCAAAATCAATACTAGCCCCTACGTGTACTTTGTGCACATATAAGGTTGAGATAAACCTCGCATGTCATAGGTACCCAAAAACATTAATCTGACAAATGCTCAAGGAACTTCGCACATAATAGATGTTGTTAGTCATGAATGGCATGAGTAGACTAATACCAATACATAGGACACAAGTTCCAATAAACATAAAAAAATAATAAATCAAGAAACTTTTTGTAAATATGAAGACTGCCTAGCATAAACAAAACTAGAAGGAAAATACCACACATGAGTCTCCGACATGCGAAATAATCAAGACATCATTCCCAACAAACATAACTGTAGCTGTTGCACCAGATTCATCTTCATTCTGAATCTGTTCAAGCCTTCAAGAAGAAAATAAAAATAAACAAGAAAAAAATAATGAATATGGCTCAAATTAAAATGGCTTCTAGCCCCATAAATAATCACTCACCAAGTCAGGAGTCTACCATCAGCATTTTCAAAAGCGTTGGTAAGTGCATCCTTTATAGCATGAAAATCCTTGCTGCCTAACAATAATCCCCCTCGCAATTCATTCATACATTCCTTGTATAGTTCATCCCTGCAATAACAACAAATAATCTAAGCCGAACAAGATATAAAAAATTATAAAGCATAATGTTAATGATTTTTTGTTATTTCCATTGGTAACTTGAACACGTATAAATAAAAGTCACGATTAGGCCAATAAAATTGCTTTTATTGCAAAAAAAAATGCTCAGAATCTTAAACGGTTCTGAATTTTTTACATAAATATGTCAATGATTTGTAAGATAGTTTAGACAATTTAAAAGACAACTTTTCTTTTGACTGTCTAGATTGCTAGTGTTGCAAAATTAAGAGGGCTGTCTTGAAAAAAAAAAAAAAACTTCAAAACTATATTCTAAAGCATTAAGAGCTCTATTCCGTTATGAGCAAGCTTTTAATGTGAATGAGGATGTCTTGAACGAATTTTTTTTTCAAAGATTACATAGTTTATATTGGTGAGATGTAAAAGAGTCCATAAACTAAAGAGCTCAAACAACCCTAGATGTAAAATATTTTCTACTTTTTAATTAATTGGTCACATCTGCAAACAACTGTCTTTGAGATACCAATTGTTTTAGATAGACGCCAAAATGCCAGATTCTTCATAAACGTACTCATTACAAGTATTTGAAGAAGTGTCCATGGGAAACTAATCTCCAAAAAAGATTATAGAAGAATTTTTCTCCAACCTAAGAAACTCGACAGAAGAGATGCCGGCGTGGCCATCAAAGACAGTGGCGAAGGTAAAGCCAGAAAGGCCGTCGGATCGGAGGACGACGACATCCTCCATCTCAGAACGGGGGCCCTGGAGGGTGCTCGACCCCCATCGAATCCCCGAGACTCCACCAGCAAGACGGGAGGAAGCGTCTACAGCGATTGCCGAGCAGCGAAACCTACTAGCCCTCCGAGTCACGACGGCACCGCTAAAGTTAAGTGCCTGCTGCAGCCTTGACGGGAGCAGCAGAGCCATGAACTCCAGGGAGAGGCCCGCGGTTGCGGTCAGGAAGCGATAAGGCGATGTGAAAGATAGCCGAAGGTCTGGTTTTGGTCGATTGCCTTTAAAACAACTAAGCTTCGTTAAGAAGCGATTAATGTTTTATTCATTGAAATTTTAACAGCAAATATATATATATGAGAAAAAAGTACGAGTTAATTTTGTTCGAAATTTAAAATAAATTAAATAATTATTAAATTTTAATAATAACTTCTTTGAAATAAGCTTGATTAAATACATAGTATATTTATATATTTATGTATGAATATTCACATATATTTTCATAAGTATTTAGCAGATATCTTACAAGTCATAATAGGACTTTGCCCTCAACGGAAGTCCATAGCAAGATCACATCTAACAATTGAAGAGGCATCACATTAGGAAAACTCGCACTACATGATCAACAAGTTCTACTCTTCCATGCCTACCAAGGACCTCACCTCTTACAGGGTGAACTGGAGATTTATTGTCAAGTAAGTAACACGGTTGTGTACTTGGACCACCATCTTAGCCACTTGCTCTTTCTTAGAGTGGATCAGTTCTCATTCAAGAACAACACCCCGCCACCCCCCCCCCCCCCCCCCCCAAAGCTCTAATACATGAAGTCACATATTCACGAGACCCTCAGTTTGTCTTATCACAATCGTCCAACTTGAAGCCTCTCCCTTCCAACGATAACATCTTACTCACATCTCTCCTCTCAGGCATTTGAGGATCTCTCACACAAGTCAATGGCAAAAGTAGCTAGCCTGCTAGTTGCATGTCCCCTCATCTCAGCACTCACCCCACAAACTCCACCAAGCCTACTCGCCTACTAGGCCCTTTGGAACTTTACCTAAGCTTTAGATTGATTTTCGTGAATTTTATGCTACTCTGGAATTCAATGCTTTCTTGAGTTCTCAACAAATTCACTCAAGTTTTTTTTCTCTCTGGTTTTTTCTCCTCTCCCCTCTTATCTACATTCACTCATAGATTCCCAGGTCATCCACCCCCATAGTAAGCTTGCCACTAAGGTTGGGTGTCACCCACGAAAACATTTGGATCCAACATCCTCTTAGGTGTGATAAGCATGGATTGATGCCAATGACGAGAAAATAAGCCCTACTCAACGAGCTGAATCTATAAGAACCTTATATGAACATAGAGAATAATGACTACAAACTCACCATGACTTGATGGAAATGAAAGAAAGGATATTGAGGATGATTCAAGATGCCTTTGGTGAGCTCTAAGAATGTCTACGAAGGGGACAACCCCCTTAAGGGTTCTTCTAACTTAACAGTTCACCATAAGAGACCAGATAGTTGAGAACGTCATTTCACACCTATATAAGAACCAACTCGCACATTAACGAGAGAAGAGGACTAAAACTTATTGACTATGCTAGTTAGAAGGGGCGAGCCTAAACTTGCTGATGCTTTCTCTAGGGAAATCATCAAAGCTAAGCCACCTCCCTAAAAAACTTTTAGGCACACATGAAGACAAGGGGGTTAGTTAATGCATTTTAATACCAATGGAAGTCTGTATAATTATAAGGAATCAAATAAAAATGATTTTTTGTTTACAAAAATAATTTTATGACAAGAAAGTAAGAGAAAATATATATTTTTTATTTAAAAAATAAATGCTAATAAACAAAAAATCAACCAAAGCAAAGCAAGTAATGAGATTGAAATAAACTAAAAGTAACAAAGCAAAAGAACTAGAAAGAAAATGCAAGCTGAATTTCTATAGTGGTTTGATTAACTTGATCAACTTTCCCTCCTGAAGTCCTCTCTTTGGGAATTCCACTATCAATCTCCATCTTCTCCCCGTAAGGTGGTGAAGCCCTTCTCCTTCACAAGGTAACAAAGAATTCCCTCTACACCACTTCTCTACCGAGAAGCCTCCCACCTTTTACACCCAACATAGTAGAGATGCATACAAACCCTAGCCTCCTCAACTAAAATGAGTGTCTCCCACATAAAGAATCTCCTAAGATATTTTCCTAAAGTGCTCTCACATAAAGGAAGTAATATAATATTAAAGAATTAAATAAACTGATTCTTTGTTGAAAAAAATAATTTTATCACAAGTAAGTAAGGGAAAACGTATTGTATGAATAGGTTTAGCAGTATAATTAGTTTAAATTTATTTTTTTTGTTTGTAAATATCAAAATATGGGTAGTTTTAATTTAAAATGACTTATCATCAAGTACGATGTGACTCGATAGCATATTAGTTATGCAAATATTAAATCTTAAATTTATGTTAATTAATACCACATGTTTATTAAAATTTATAAAATTGGCATATCTATCGTACAATAAGATTGGAATCATACTTTATGATTAACTAAAGAATCAAATATTTTAATTAACTTTTGAGTTGTTTATTTTTACTTAAACTCATGTGTGTCCTTGGCTATTCAACCCACTATATACCTAAAGTACAAAAAGATTCAAGAAAAAAAATACAAATTAACCCACACTTTACTTCTTGATCTTCTTATCTTTGATAGTCTTCTTATTTTCTATTCTATAGCTTCCTTAGGTCCTCATTCTAATTCCATCTCCTATATGCTAAGTACTGCTATCCTTCCTTAACTTGCAATGTTAGTATATAAAGTAATATCATGCACATATAATTAGACTTTTGATTAGTATAGCCAATAATATTTGTGTTCATCAAAACTCTAGTATGCATCAAGCTCAGGGAATCCAACAAACTCCCCTTTTTTATGATGACAAATATTTTCAATAAACATTATATTTTAAGAAAGCTTAAATTAATTATATAAGTGTTTCTTGAATTTCAAAGTTTTAAGAATGTCATTTGCCCCCCTATTAAGTAAAAATTATTTTAATATTTTGTGCATAAATTCCTATTAAAATGTTTATTTTAGTTTAAATTTTGGAAAAAAATCTCATGAAAAGACAACAAAGTAGGAAGTTCTACATCAACTCCACGATGCCTAGACACTCAAACCTTCTATTCTAAAATAGTATTTAAATATGAAAATGAGTTTCTTACAAAATTATTTTTTCTACAAATAAGGACAACAGGGAGAATATTATATCACCTTGAAAGGTGAATGTGACATTCTACAAAGGTATTTAGATGCAAAAATAGGTTTAAAAAAATCATCATTTGTGTAGGCAAATATAATAAAAAAAATATCATATCACCTTGGAGGGATATCATGACATTTTATAGAGGTATATTTGAATACAAAAATGATTTTAAAAAATTTCTCAACTTTCCTAGATATTTTTTTGCCTACCTTATGAAAATAAAATATGATTTATTTTATTTTGGAGTTACAAGTTTCCCATAAAGGCAAGCCTTTATGGTTAATCACATCTAAGAAGAGGTAATGATTCTTTTCCTTTTGAAGATCATTATCTTTTAAAATACTATAGAAGATCCATCATTCAGAAGATTGAATACCCAAAAAGAAAAAAAAACAATCATATTCAAATCTACTTTAAATAGGACTAGAAATCTAAACTTATTGTTAGTGGAGCTTGGCCACCTTTTTTTACAGTAGACCCTTGGTTGTACTCTAAAATTATATATGAATAAAAGTTATTTTTTTACATTATATTTCATGCATCATTTCTTTGGTGATCATATACATATTATAAATTCTTGATTATAAAGTTTTCTAAACTATAATTTCTTAATTCCTAGGATAATGCCTATCTAATCTTGTATTCGTGTGGCGATTAATTGTGCTTAGGATTATTAGCTAGCAAATCACTCTAGGTAAATGTAAGTCCATATTGTATACACCTTAGTTTCTGTATATTCCTATTCTATTATTTTATTTTAAAATCTAAATCTAAATTTAAAATCTAAATGCAACTGTAGAATTTATAATCTAAAGCCTATAAATTGAAATCTTATTAGCCCAATCCTTTCTTTAAATCTACATGTATTTAAAAATCCTTAGTCTTCACTTTAGTCGAGAGTATTCTCTTAGGAGATATAATTAACTATAGAGGATTTCTTCTCTAGGGAGTCTAGAGCCCAATGTTAAATAAACTTTATCTTTATTTCTTTCTAAGGTAGGTGAAAATTATGTGGACATGGACCAAATCTTTAAACATTGGTTTAATTTTATAATCAAAAGATAAGTGAATATTCTTTTTATCCTTAGGGGTAATTTGAATGTTCTTTACATATTTGATAAAAACAAAATAGATGAAATAATTTCATGATTAAATGATAAGTAAATATTCCTTTTATTCTTATGAATGAATTGAATATTCCTTATATAGTTTGAGTATGAAAATAATTCTTTTCTTAAAGAGATATGCTACTATGCATTAAAAATCAAATAAAAACTTTATTACAACCTACTCAAATAAATCCTAAAGAATCACATTCCTCCTTCAAGCAAAATAGGAAAGAAGGAGGAATCTCTACATCACTAAGATCATTCCAAATAAAAGACCTTTCTAAAGCCAGATTAGCACAAACATCTGCTAATTTGTTACAAACTCTACTGCATAAAGAAAACAAGATTTGGTTGAAATCTTGTAAAAAAAGCCAAATTCTCTTCAATTATTCTAGTATTCTTCCAATTCTTCAAAGCTAATTGAAGAATTTTGTTAATATTAAAGTTGTCACCTTCTATAATCACACCTTGAGCCTTACACATCCAATCCCACACAATATTCTTTAAATAATAAACATCCATCAACTCCACTTGAGCTATATCCCAATGCAAATATTGGCCTCCAAATGCTATCAAAAATTTTCCTCTGTCATCCCTTAAAACGCCTCCAATCCCTGCTATGTTATTACTTTTAAGTGAAGCATCAACATTGATCTTTATCCACCCTGGTGGAGGAGGATGCCAAGAAGGAGATAGCTTTCACTAGTTGACATCCCAGTTGTCTGGGAAAAGATTGATAAAGTTGCTCACCGTAGCCATAGACACAGAGTTAGTTGTTATAGCATTGTCCGAATCATCTATACCTCCATGAACTAGCTTACATCTGCTTTTCCAAACAAGGAATGCAGTTGTACAATAGATATTTGCAATTATAGAGTTTATACCTGCATACCTCTCTAACCCGTCCAAGCAAACTTTAAAGTCTTCAAACACAGGGACTTGAAAACCCCAACTGTTAAGAAGATGAATCACTTTCCAAAATTTAGCACATCTCCCAGCAATATGGTAGCTATTCTCTTCCTCTCGGGCAACCAGAAAAGTTGCTTAATCTCCTCTTCAATAGAAAAGCATTAGATGGGATTGCTTCATTGTAAAGTCTCCACCAAAAGAGATCAATTATCGGTCTCAGTTTTAATTTTTTCATCCATGTCCAGTGAGCAATCTCTTCATTGTGATCCATTACCGCTTCAAATGGCAGGGAAACTATAGATTTACCTGAATTCTTTGATTTCAGCTCCATGTGATTTGTTATTCTTCCAGCATCAATAGGAATTTGAGTAATAAGATCCACCAAATGCTTCCCAAAGAAAATCTGGAGCTGATTCATGTTCCATTCTCCCTCCAAAATGAATGAGCTTAGATTATAGTTTGATGTTTCTAGATTATTCACAAATGTCGGCCATTTTGATAAGCATTTATCTAGAATCCAAGAATCAAGCATCCAATTAATTGAATTACCATTAGAAACATTCCATCTAACAATGTTTCTAGCTAAGATACATAGCCCCCATGGTAATAATCTTCCATGTAGGAGAACACACTTTTTCACCGGAACTGTCCATAGATACCTCCATATTTGCCTATAAGAATTTGGTTTAGCAAAGAGTTAGGCTTCATGAAGAAATCCCAAGCAAACTTTGCCCGAAGAGGTCCTACCTTGGAGACCGCCGAGAACAATCCACGACCACCTTCATTCTTTGGTTTGTAAAGTAACTCCCAAGAAACATAATGCAATCCTGCATTTCCATTCTTTTTATTCCACAAGAAGCCTCTTCATATCTTGTCAAACTCTTTAAGTATACCCAATGGTACTAATGAAAGAGAAGATAAAAACATTGGTAGAGAAAGAAATGCAGATTTTACTAAAACCAACTTCCCTTCCAATGAAATGCAATTTTCCCCAAGTGTTCAATTTGTTAGAAGCTACCTAAAAAAGATTTTTAAAATTTGAAGCCACCATCCTTCTTAAAGTTATCTTCACACCAAGATAAATAATCTCTTTCACCACCTTGAACCTGAGAACTTTTTTAATTTTCTTCTTCCTCCTTCGGTTGATATGCTTGCCAAATAGAATCATAGACCTGGATTGATTAACCATTTGACCCGACCATTAGCAATAGTTGATAACAATATTCTTCAACTCCTTAATCTCCTTAACATTTGCTTCCGAGAAAATCAAGATATCATTGGCATAAAGTACATGTGATACTCTAGGAGCATTAGGAGTAATAGAAATTCCAAATGCATTTCTCCTTAGATTTAGTGCATCAGATAAAATTTGAGAACATAAATTAAACAAATAGGGTGACAAAGGATACCCTTGCCTAAATCCACTCTTGCCTTCAATCCAATTAGTTTTCCTCCCATTAATCAAAATGCAATATTTAGGATCATAGATACATTGCATTAATAGCTCCATAAACTTGCTAGGAAATTTAAAGTTAATAAGAACTTGACTTAGAGCTTGCCACCCCATACTATCATATGCTTGCTCCATGTCAAGTTTGATAGCCAAAAGACCTTTTTTTGCTTTAGAATACTGAAATTTGTTCAAGACTTCTTGAGTTAGCAGCACATGCTCTGACATGGATCGGCCTCTAATGAACTGCTTGATCTTACGATATGATTTTATGAATTACCTTCTCCAATCTATTCAACAACATCTTTATAATGATTTTATATATAGTCATACAAAGACTAATAGGCCAGACGTTCGAAACCACTTGAGGATTATGGATCTTTGGGATTAAGACAATCAGTGTCTCCTTCCACGAATGGTGCATTACTCCCGAAGATAGAAATTGGTTCACAGCTTGCCATACATCATTCTTAATTAATTTCCAAAAAACTTTAATAAATGAGAATGTAATTCTATCCACACTGGGGGAGATATTCCTCCAAGCCTTGTCCACCACCACCTGCAGCTCCTCCCAAGTCAAGTCAGCATCTAGTCTGCCTTGATCATCTTCACCAATAACTATAGAAGGATTCGGCCAGCCCTCCAGTAAACATTCCCTATGCTGCCATTCTGTTTGAAAAAATTCAGAGAATGTTTTCTATATTTCAGCACCATCCTCCGTCACCATGCTTGCATTGGTTTTGATATGACTTATCCAGTTTAAGTTCCTCCTAGCATTAGCAAGTGCATGTAAAAATGTAGAGTTAGAGTCCCCTTGTTCCATCCATTTTGCTTTTCTCTTTGCTTCCACCAAGTATTGAGCCGGGCAAGGGTAATATTGAGCTCATTAATTTTATGTCTGAGAAGCTGTAGCCTCTCAAATGATATCCATCCTTCTGCCTCCTCCATTTGGATTTCCATAATCTCTTCCTTCAGCTTGTCCCTCAATAAGTTCAGATTTTCGAACTTAGCTTTGCACCAAAAGAATAGAGCTCTTAAAGTTCTCTTGAACTTCAAATTTAAAGATGTTGCCGGGTCACTCCAACTGTGTTTCTTCCATGTTTTCTCCACAATAGCAGCAGCCCCATGGTAAGATTCCCAAATATCTTCATAACGGATCCCTCTGTTAAAAAACTCCATTGGTTTGAAAATTTCTAGAAGAATAGGACAATGGTCCGAAGCTATCCGAGATAAGTGTTTCACCAAGGTAAGATGAATGGAGTTCAATGCAGTGGAATTAATTAGACACCTGCCCAATTTCTCTAATATTTGAGCCCCTCCTAATTTATTATTGCACCAAGTGAATTTGGGTCCCATAGACCCAATCTCATGTAGATCATTGTTAATCATGAAATTCTTCATATCCTTTGAGCCTTGAGACATGATGAATTTTTTCCCACCTCTTTTCTCATCTTGGGAAAGAACACAATTAAAATCTCCTCCCACTACCGTAGGCCAATCAATAGAGCAATGTCTCTCTAAGCAGTCCCATAAGAGTTTCCTGTCAAGAGCATTAGTACTCCCATACACAGTAGCCAAGATCCAGCATCCATTGTTAAGGACATCCATTTTACCAATAATTAATTGTGCTGAGACTTCAATTACTGAGAAAGATGCTAAATCCTTTCTCCATAATACAATCAATCCTCTAGAGAGACCATCATCAGGAACCATATAAGATTCCCAATTATTTCCCAACAACTTCAAAATCTGAATATTTTCTAAAGAGCTTATCTTTGTTTCCATCAAGCCCACAATAAAACATTGTTATCTTTTACCACCTCCTACAGATATAGAGCAGCCTCCACTTTCTTGACTCCTCTGAAATTCCAGAAAACCAAGAAAGTCATTGCTTAAAAATGGGGATATTAATCCCATTCTTGTTAGCTTTTCCACCATCCATCTTCCTATTATACGCAATAATGTTACCCGAACCAAGATATTTAAGCTCTTTAATAAGCTTCACTTTCTTACCAGAGGATAAATTTTCTACCACAGCAACATTCAAAGTAGACAGCCCCTTACCTGTCTCCTCGCTTTGTACTGGCTCCCCATTACAAATAACATCCATGCCTTCCATACTACCCATATTATTGCCTACAATTTCCCCTTCTTCAGCACACCCATCCTCAAATAATCCTACTACCTCGGTAGGTCTTGTTCCATCCAAACAAGATAATAAATCAAATTTATTATTTAAAGTAATAGCAGATTCAACTTTTGTTACCTCCCCATGATGTTTATCTAGGATTATAGTTGAAAGATCCTCAACAGAACCTTCCTTGATAACTTCTCCCTGATCTTCAAGATTGCCTTTGATAGCAGCCAGCTTAGAACCAAGACTGTCACCTTCTAATTCATCTCCTCTCCTTGTAGAAACTGGACCAAGCTTAGGTACATAGATCTTCTTCGAAGGAACAGAATTTTTATTGAATAACCCCCTCTTTTCTACAACCATTATATGCTTTCTTTTTCCATATCTCACATGAATCTAAGGACCATAGTCAGCTTTCCCACTATCAACATTTCTTTTATCAGAGTCCACCGATTTGTCTCGTGATTCTGATAACTTGACTATTACAAATCTATTGCTCATGGATTATGATTTTGATGCTAGCAAACACTCTTGTTTCTTTACGACTGCCTTTTCTATTGATATTTTAGGGCCACAAGATCGGACGGAAATCGGAACCAGCTCAAGATTGGGTAGACTAGGTCTGAGTCGGTCTGTAATTTTCTTTTTCTCTTTCTTGAGTCAATTGTAACCATTGAAGTGTTATGATGCTAAGTAACCTTACACACACACACTTGAGTGATTTTTCTATCTGATTTAGAATTTCTATTTTTACTCAAATCATCCCAAATGATATTTATATCGTCCAGGACGATCGGGTTCAAAATAGAAATCCTTAATTAGGACATATTGTTAAGGCAGCCGTTATTAGTCGATCGGCCTGGACGATACATATATCGGCCAGGACAATAGACTCAAAATAGAAAGAATTAGCCGCCATGATCTATTTAGGCATTCTTTATTTTTGAAAATCGGCCAGGATGATCGTGTATTGGCCTTGACGATTTGATACAATTATGCCTAAATTGACCAGGCAATTAATGAAAGCAATTAAGATGATTGATACGATCACATCATCCTGGACAATCATAAGATCGGCCGAGACGATCCATTTAAAAACCTTAAGTTGCTCCTAGACGATCAATATCGGACAGCTCATATTCTAGGCGATGGTCTTGAAGATCAGGATCAGCCAGCTTAAATTCCTGGCAATGCTCTGGACAATTTTTCTCTGATTTGAACTAATCGTCTGGGACGATCGTGAGATTGGCTCGTACGATCATGCTATTTTGGAATCGTCTAGAACTCTTTTCAGAGCGGTTATCTGGCTGATAGTCTGTGATTTGAACTAATCGTACAGGACAATGTATGATCGTCCTGGACGATAGGAACAACTTTCTTCTGTTTGTCCCAGATCGTCCCGGCTGATTAGGCTCAAATTGCATTGATCGTACAAGACGATATTACTATCGTCCTGGACGATAATGTCAACAACTTGCAATTAATGAGCTATTTTGAAGATCTTCTATTTTAAGGGCTATTGTTGAATGTTTTGAACAATCTTTTGCTGCTATCTTGATGTGAGAAAGCCTTTAGGAGAGAGAGAGAGGGAGAGAGAGAGAGGATCTTGTAAGGGAGAGCTTGTGAGGGAGATTCACAAGGGTTGCTCCAAGCATCGTTCCACTTATTCTTCCATTAGAGTCTCTTGTCTTTGGAAGGGTTGGGAGAGGTAAGCTTCAACGATTGATCGAGGTTCTCTACCTGTTTCAAGAGGAAGCAAAAGGAGTTGGGTTCTCTGCCTTGCCGGGGGTGGCAAAAAGGAGGTTTTTGTAAGGGCTTCTCCGCCTTGCTGTGAGAGCAAAAAGAGAGTCACTTTGGTAGTGCAGTACTCGAAGGGCGCCTCCGGGGAGTGGATGTTCGTAAGGGCCTAATATCCCTCACGAACTTTCAAGTGGTATCAGAGCGGGATTCATAAAAACTGAGTTTGAAAACTTTTTGAATTTTGATCTATGGCTAACTTTGGGAATCATAATACAACGGAAGGATATTTTATTACACGACCACCTTTATTTGACAATCTACCTTTTGATTTTTGGAAAACTCGCATGTCTACTTTTTACAATCAACTGATTATCGCATGTGGATACTTATTAAAGAAGGATATTCTCTACCTTCTCGTGAACTTAATGGAATTAAAACTGAAGTGCCTTTTACTGAATGGACTTTTGATGAAAGATATTTAGCTCAACTTAATGCAAAGTGTTTGAATTATTTTTTCTGTGCTTTAAAATTTGAAGACTACTTGCGTGTTTCTACTTGCTCTACTGAAAAAGAGATTTAGGATAGGTTGTGCATTACTTATGAAGGAACCAATGAAGTTAAGCAATCTCGTTTGAATATTCTCTTGCATGATTACGAACTTTTTCATATGAAACCTTCTGAATAAATTTCTGATATGTATACAAAGTTTACTCAAATTATAACTTCTTTGCATGCCTTAGGAAGAGAACTTTCAAATTATGAAAAAGTAAACAATATTTTGAGATGCATGCCTTCCTCTTTTGATACTAAAATCACTGCCATTACTAAATCTAAAGATTTGAATACTTATTCAATTGATAACTTACTTAGCTCACTCATTGCTTACGAGCAAGGAGTGAACCCAAGAAATTTGGATGCAGGTGAGAAAAGAAAGGAGAAAATTGTGGCATTGAAGGCCAACAACACAAACTCTGACTCTTCCGGGTCTGAATGCGATAAATTTGCCTTAATCACAAGGCAATTCAAAAACTTTCTAAGGAAGAAACAAAAGTATCATCAAAAGTGGAACAAAGGTAAGGGAAACAAAAATTTTAAGAGCTCTAATGACATGGTTTGTTTTGAATGCAGGAAACTTGGACATGTGAAAGATGATTGCCCTACACTCAAGTCTCACTCAAGCAAAGAAAAGGGTGAGGAGAAACCCAAGTCTATGAAGGACAAAAAAAATTTTCAAATGGCATTATGGGTGGACTCTATATCCGATTCATCTGAGATTGAACTTGAAG
Organism: Dendrobium catenatum; assembly: GCF_001605985.2. NCBI lineage: Eukaryota > Viridiplantae > Streptophyta > Magnoliopsida > Asparagales > Orchidaceae > Dendrobium > Dendrobium catenatum. The sequence continues at coordinate 101,454 of NW_021445045.1, forward strand.
ATGAGACAACAAAAATGTGCTTAATGGCAGATGATCATCTTGATCAAGAAGAGGTATGTGAACTATCCTACAACTAACTCCTTGAAGTTTCTGAAAAAATTCAAACATTATATAGAAAGCTTAAGAAAACTCATGTTGCCTTGAAATTGGAGCTTTTGAATTTACAAAAAAAACATAAAATTTTGATTAAAGATCATTCAACAATTCATTCAAATCATATGACTCTACTTGACAAATTTAATGATTTAAATAAAAAAGTATTCTGAATTAATTAAAGAGCATGATTCATTGAAAGATTCACACATCTCACTTGAATCTGATTTTAGGAAATCTAAAGAGATAGAGCATAATTTGAGAACTGATAATGATGCTATAAAAGATACTAACTTGATGATTAAAAATGAATTAAATATACTTAAGAGAAATTGGATGACACCTACACTTGATCAAAAGCCAAAACCTAGGAAGATGCATCACTACCCAAACCATTTAAGAAATCCTTTTCCCGGAGTTAGATGCTTTTCATGTGGCATGCTAGGACACATCTCACACACTTGCACCGTTCACCATAGTACACATTAGGTGCTGAGGCCCAAATTGCATGAGTCACAGCATAGCACACATGCATTGCATTCTACTTTTCATAAGAAGGAACCCAAACCTACTTTGGTTCCTAAATATGACATTTGATGATTTTGTGGGTAAGCTCTCATAAAAGGCCTCGTGAGAGTATGTGGTACCTTGATAGTGGATGCTCTCGACATATGACTGGCGATGCCAATCAATTCATTTTGCTGGAGATCAGGATAGGAGGCCAGGTTATTCTTGGAGTCAACACCACCAGGAAGGTGGTAGGTGCAGGTATAATTGATAATTCCAAGAACCTTATGATTGAAAATATTTTGCTTGTAGATGGATTAAAACACAACTTGTTCAGCATCAGTTAGCTTTGCGACAAGGGCTTCATCATACAACTCTTTGCAAATTTATGTATTATAAGTTTAAATAACAACACTATTTTGCAGGAAAAGAGGATCAACAATTTGTACATGCTTGATTTAAATAACATTGAATAAGTTGCATCTTTTTTCTTAAAAACTGTGTTTGATGATTCATGGTTGTGGCACAGAAGATTATATCATGCTAGTATGAAAACCCTTAGGAAAGTGATCTAAAAAGACCTAATTAAAGGTGTCCCCAAACTGAAATTTTCTAAAGACCACCATTGTGATGCTTGTCAATTAGGAAAGCAAGTCCACTCCTCTTTCACCCAATTAAGGACATTAGCACCTCTAGACTTTTAGAAGTCCTTCACATGGATTTGTTTGGACCCATTAGCTCTGCCAGCTTGGGAGGGAAAGTCTATGGTTTTGTAATTGTTGATGACTACTCGAGGTTCACTCGGACTAGATTTTTTTCACACAAAAATGAATCTTTTGAGGAGTTTAGAACCTTTTTTACTTGGATTAAAAAAAAGCTAGGTTGTGATATCTTGACCATTCAAAGTGACCATGGGGGAGAGTTTGAAAATGAAAGATTTGGAGATTTTTGTGAGGACAAGGGGATTAGCCATAACTTCTCAGCTCCTAGGACCCCATAGCAGAACAGGGTAGCTGAAAGGAAGAACCAGACCTTAGCAGAAGCCGCTAAAGCCATGCTTGCTAAGTATTCACTTCCAAAATACTTTTGGGCTGAAGCGGTTAACACATCTTGTTATGTGTTGAATAGGGTGAATGTTAAAGACAAGCTAGATAAGATACCCTATGAGATCCTTAAGGGTAGGACACCCAATCTTTCCCACCTTCATGTCTTTGGTTGTAAAGTTTTCATTTATAATAATGGGAAGTCTCACTTAGAAAAATTTGATCCAAAATCTGATGAAGGAGTGTTCTTGGGATATTCTAGTGTTGGGAAGTCTTTTAGGGTGTTTAATAAGAGAACTTTGATGGTGGAAGAAACTACACATGTAGTATTTGATAAGTCTGATCCTAGAAAGCCTGGAGTTGAGGATAATGATGATGTTGTAGAGATTACCACTGGAGTAGAAAATTTGGAGAAGGGAGTAAAACACCAAAACACTGAAGGAGTAGGAGATGTTACCTAAGGGGTAGAAAATATAGATCTGGAGGAAAGGGTTGGACCTTCACACACCTTGCCTAGAGATTGGAGATACTCTATAAGTCACCCCAAAGATTTGATCTTAGGAGACCCTTTTATTGGAGTTAGGACTATACATGACTTACGAAGGAGGTGAACCACTCTGCCTTTATCTCAATGATTGAACCCACCAACATAAACCATACCCTTTCTAACAAGTTTTGGATTTTAGCCATGCAGGAGGAGTTGAACCAATTTGTTAGGAATGATGTTTGGGAGCTTGTAGAAAGACCTAAGGAACAAAGTGTAGTTGGAACCAAGTGGGTCTTTAAGAACAAGGTGAATGAATCTAGAGTGGTGGTTAGGAATAAAGCAAGATTAGTGGCTAAGGGGTATAACCAAATAGAAGGGTTAGATTTTGAGGAGACTTTTGCCCCTGTAGCTAGATTGGAATCCATTAGAGTGCTATTAGACTTTATATGTTATAAAGGATTTAAGCTTTTTCAAATGGATGTTAAGATTGCCTTTTTAAATGGGGAAATAAAAAAAGATGTATTTGTAGAACAACCCCCAGGTTTTAAGAGTTTCCAATTTCCAAGTCATGTTTTTAAATTAAAAAAGGTCTTATATGGTTTAAAGCAGGCACCCAGAGCTTGGTATGAGAGGCTTAGCACATTCTTACTGGAAAGGGGGTTTGTTAAGGGGAGCGTAGACACCACCCTTTTTCGTAGAAAAGTTGGAGATGATTTGCTCATCATTTAGATTTATGTGGATGACATACTCTTTGGATCTTCTGATCAGAAACTTTGTGATGAATTCTCTAAAACAATGAGTAGACAGTTTGAGATGAGTATGATGGGAGAGTTGTCCTACTTTTTAGGGTTTATCATAAAACAATTAGATGATGGAACCTTTCTAAATCAATCAAAATACATAAAGGATATTTTGAAGAAATATGAGATGGATAAAGCCAAGCCAATTAATACTCCCATGACTTCTAGTGTTTCGTTGGATAAGTACCCAAGTGGTAAGTCTATTGATTAGAAGAAGTATAGAGGCATGATTGGATCCTTACTTTACTTGACTGCTAGCCGACCTGATATAATGTTTAGTGTTTGCCTTTGTGCTAGATTTCAAGCTAGCCCTAAGGAATCCCACCTAACTATAGTTAAGAGAATTTCTAGATACCTTTTGGGGACCCAAAGCTTAGGAATTTGGTACCCTAGGCACAGTACTTCTTTTGAGATTATTGGATTTTCTGATTTTGATTTTGCAGGATATAAGGTGGATAAAAAAGCACTTCTAGAACTTGCCAATTCATTGGACAATCTTTGGTCTCATGTTCTAGTAGAAAGAAAAACTCTGTTGCACTTTCCACTGCTGAAGCTGAGTACATTGCTTTAGGAGGTTGTGTGGCCCAAGTCCTTTGGTTAAAATAGCAGGTATTGGATTTAGGATTACTTGTAGACACCATATCAATTTTTTTGTGACAATACTAGTGCCATCTGTATCTCTAAGAATCCTATCCAACATTCAAGGACTAAGCACATTGACATTAGACATCACTTTATTAGAGACCATGTGACAAAGGGGGACATTGAGATACACCATGTGACAACTGAGAATCAACTGGATGACATCTTTACTAAACCACTGGCCTTTTACACTTTCAGCTCTTTAAGGACCAGATTGGGTGTGATTGACATAAATGCATGGACTTGATTTTTATTTGCTTTTCTTTTTCCTTCTTTTTCTTTGCTTTATTTCTTCTTTCTTATTCTCTTCTTCATTTATTTCCTTATGTTTTTGTTTGCTGCTTTATTTTTTTTATGCCTTTTTAATCATCACTGAAATAATATCGTATGTCTTATTCTTATTTTTAAAAATTTGTAGTCAATGTTTTACATCTCTTAATCCATTAAAGGGTAAAAATATACCGTTGATTGTGTCTCTTTCTCTAACCTATTTTAGTTGCACAATTTTCTTTTCTAATCAATATTCTATCTCAAATTAACAATTGGAGTATGCAATTAAGATCTTTTCTAACCTTGCTACAGCAAATCTATCTTGTATGTATAATATCTTATATGTATAATGATCAAAAGTTTTTTTGTCACATCAAGAATTCCTCGTTACTCTTGTCATTGCATTTATTCATACGATTATTGATTTTGTTTTGTGGATTGTTCTTCTCTATATTAGAGAGTGAGTTCTTCTTCTCTAATATCTAGAAGATATACTCACAACTAAGATTATTTAAGAGTTTTTTTTGGAAGAGAATGTAGCTTGCAAAAAAAAAAAAAGTGGTCAATGATGCCAAAATCAAAAGATTCGTAATGACGCCAAATTGAAAACAAATATATACACAAAGTTTATAAAAAAGAAGCGCAAAGCACCATTCAAATTGACAAGATGCATAAAATGAACCCACGAAAAGCAAGATCTCCTCTCCTTTCAAAAAAAAAACTATTAAAACTTGGAAGAATTCATATATCACTTGATAAAATCAAAGGTTTGATTTCGACTTTTTGCGGTTGTGACATAATTACTTTGATACATTATTCTATAAGATATTTTTTCTGAAATCAAGTGGTGAAAGGATCCTTTTTCATATCCAATTGAAATTTTTGAGTTAGTTCATTTATTTCAAAAGACTATTTTACCCTGAAAGAAGTCCGAACTTAGGGATTAACATGATCGGATATTCTACCATTTTTTGGATTTTTGATATTAGTAAATCATTAACTTACAAATCTTTAAAATCAATCACATGGAAGACTACTTCATGTTCATGCCTTGGTTTTTAAAAAAAAATTTAGGGTTGCTTACTTTGTTTTTTAGTTTCCTCCTCCTTTTTGAGATGTCAAAAGGGGGAGTAGTATATTGGTGTTTGCACTGTTTTATTTTTCACTGGTTTATTCTGAATAATTTGAACAACTATTTTTAATCGTCGAAGTGTTTGCCATAATAAAAAAGGGGGAGATTGTTACAAATCTGTTGTTCATGGATTATGATTTTGATGCTAGCAAACACTCTTGTTTCTCTATGACTGAATTTTCTACTTACATTTCAGATCCACAAGATCGGAAAAAAATTAGAACCAGCTCAAGATTGGGTAGACTAGGTCTGAGTCAGTCTGTAATTTTCTTTTTCCCTTTCTTGAGTCAATTGTAACCATTATAGTGTTCTGATCCTAAGTAACCCTACACACACACACACTTGAGTGATTTTTCTATCTGATAAAGAATTTCTATTTTTACTCACATCCTCCCAGACGATATTTATATCATCCTGGATGATCAGGTTCAAAATAGAAATCCTTAATCAGGACATATTGTTAAGGTAGCCGTCATTAGTCGATCGGCCTGGACGATAGACTCAAAATAGAAAGAATCAGCCGCCATGATCTATTTAGGCATTCTTTATTTTTGGAAATAGGCCAGGACGATCGTGTATCGGCCTGGACGATTTGATACAATTTTTCCTAAATTGATCAGGTAATTAAGGAAAGTAATTAAGATGATTGATAGGATCACATTGTCCTGGACAATCGCAAGATCAGCCAGGATTATCCATTCAAAAACCTTAAGTTTCTCTAGGATAATCAATATCAGACAACTCATATTCCGGGTGATGGTCTGGATGATCAGGATTGGCCAGCTCAAATTTCGAGCGATGCTATAGACGATTTTCCTCTGATTTGAACTAATCGTCTGGGACGATCGTGAGATCAGCCCGGACGATCAAGCTATTTTGGAATCGTTTAGAACTCTTTTCAGCGTAGTTTTCTAGCCGATAGTCTGTGATTTGAACTAATCATACATGATGATGTATGATCGTCCTGGACGATAGGAACAACTTTCTTCTATTCGTCCCATATCATCCCAGCTGGTTAGGCTCAAGTTGCACTGACCGTACAGGACGATATTACTATCATCCTGGACGATAATGTCGACAACTTGCAATTAATGAGCTATTTTGAAGCTCTTCTATTTAAGGGCTATTGTTCAACATTTTGAACAATCTTTTACTGCTGTCTTGACTTGAGAAAGCCTAGAGGAGAGAGAGAGGGAGAGAGAGAGAGGATCTTGTAAGGGGGAGCTTGAGGGAGATTCACAAGGGTTACTCCAAGCATCATTCCACTTCTTCTTGCACTAGATTCTCTTATCCTTGGAAGGGTTTGGAGAGGTAAGCTTCTGCGATTGATCGAGGTTCTCTGTCTGCTTCAGGAGGAAGCAAAAGAAGTTGGGTTCTCTGCCTTGCCGGGGGTGGCAAAAAGGAGGTTTTTGTAAGGGCTTCTCCGCCTTGCTGTGGGAGCAAAAGGAGAGTTACTTTGGTAGTGCAATACTCGGAGGGCGCCTCCGGGGATTGGACGTAGGTCAAGTTGACCAAACCACTATAAGCCCTTGTTCTTTTTCTTGCTTTCGCACTTAATTTTTCCGACTTTTTTTTAATGTGGTGATTTTGGTTTGAGCTTTGCTAGTATTTGGTTTAAAGATTTTTTAAAATACCAATTCAACCCCCCCCCCCTCTTGGTTAGCCTTGGGCCAGTTCATAAGGGCCTAACATCCCTAACGAACTTTTATTGACTGCTTCAACAGATCCTGATCCAGCTTCCTTTTTAGAGTTTGAATCAGCATAATCTATTAAAGTATGGCCTATCTTGCCACACTCAAAGTAGATTTTTGAAACTCCTTCATACTCAATTCTTTGATAAAATTTTCCAGCCAAGCCTTCAACCCAAATACCAGATGGTAACTTCATATCAAAGGGAATACGCACGCATACCCTTACAAACTCCCGTCTACTCCATTGCAACATATTCCCTTCGAGGAGGTAAGGTTTGCCAACTAGAGAAGCAAATCTACATATATTCACCTCGTCCCAGCATTGAAGAGGTAAATTAGGCAGCCTTATCCATAAAGGAGCTGAAATTCCTTTAAGAGAAGTTGGACTGAATGAAGTCGACCATTTGTCCAAGCCCATAACTTGGCCTCTAACCAACCAAAGACCACCAATTAAAATGTTCTCCAAGGCATTTGCATCTTCAATTGAATAGAGCATCCAGCCTAGCCCCAATCCTGTAATGTGGAAGTTCACAAATCTACTCCACTGCATCCTTAATTCAGCACTCACCAATTGAAATGGAATGTAATTGCCAAAAACCTTCACTACTATAACTTTCTCTAGTCTTCTTGCATTCTCCATCTCCTTCTCATCATGTAACATAACAACCTTTCTATCTTCAGATAAGAATGACCCTAGTTTGAAGTTATCAACCTTAATGTTCTATTTTTCATTCTAGATAGATTGAATCACCACATTATTCCCTTTATCTGTAGGTTGAGTTGCCTTATTATTATTGGAAATGTTCTCCTCTGGTGCGCTTCTTGAGTCATCACCATCCTTTTGTTGCAACAATACCTCTTCCACCTTGTCTCCATTAAGGATATTCCCTTCCAACTGTGGAGACACAATTGAATCACACAGGATTGGTGAAGTCGGTAGAGAATCTGAATTAAAACATCTGTTTGAGTAGATCCTCATCCCGACTGAAGATGAAGCTTCCAGATTTAGATTTTTGATCACCTTCTTATCTCCCTTAATGATTTTAAAAGCTTTCGGACTGGCGAATCCATCCTTCATGATAACCTCCTTCCCTTTTCCCAGAACAGAAATGGGATTCTTCTTCTTTAATAATAATCCACCCTCATTGATGATCAAAGGTTTTTCTTTAAAACCTTTGATAATCCTGTTGAACATATCCATAGCTCTAGAACCTCCATTGAAGACATCTGAAGCTTGCCACACCGAAATCGAAAGGCCCTTCCTGTAATTAGCCCAAGCTTTTGTAGATGAAAATTGTTTACCTTCCATCCGCGCCACCTGAGGTCGCTGGAGTGTCGGCTGATCTCCGGCCAAACTAGTCGCGAAAAAGGAGGCCCGTCGAATTCAAAAACAAACTAACTAAATTTTTTTTGAAATCCCAGACTCTATCGCACTAGCTTTAAGAGAACTGGATCCATAGTTAGTTATTCATTAATATACTTTCATGATAAAAATGATTAGTGAATATTTCTTTTACTAGGGTGACATCTTAAATTAGGATAGTCAGACCTCAGATGTTTGGGCTTCTTGCTTTTAAAGTAGATAATGTTAGAAGAAACTTTATTAGCTATAATATATTTTATGTTGCTCCAGTCTTGATGGCATCTTTTTTTTACTTTAGAAAAATTTCAAATACTCAGGTGATTAATGCTATATCATCATCTCCATAAGCTATAGAGCTATTCTTATATAAAATTTTGGCCTTTAGCGCCATTGTCCTCTACTTCCTCCTATCAATTACATCAAGCAATCTTTAACTCACATTTTACTTATAAGTAATGAGTGAACCAAGTAGATTATCAATAGAATATATATTTAAGTTTTTTGATTAATAGATGGTAGTTACTTCTGTATCAAAACTATCAAGAATATAATAAAGTTTTTTATTAACCTTTGTTGAGTTTAATAATTCTACCCCCAGAGCGTGCAATGATGTCATAATTTTTGTGAACCTAGTATACATGTTAGAAATTAATTCTATAGATTTCATGTGAAAGAGTTCATATTCATGCAGATTGTTTGACTTTGTTGGTTCCTTTATAAGAGATGCACTATTTATCCTAAATATCTTTCCCAGTTATACAACTAGAGACTATCATGTTATCCTCATTTTTAAGTACACAAAAGAAGTATTTCAAGCATTTGACATTAAGTTGAGCTAAGTTTTGATCTTCTAAACTATATCTAGTGTTTTATCCCATTAACTATACATGATGGCATAGAAGAACCAAATCAAATAATGTGCCACATTCTAAAATCTATAGACTGTAAAATGGTAAATATTCTTACTTTCTAAAAATCAAATGGAATATTATCTAATAATGGTGGACAAGTTATTGAATAACTCTTTATAGTATTTATATTCCCAAAATGTGCCTTAGATCTTTTCTCAAGGATTTTTAAATCACTAATTCTCAAACCTTCTCTAATACAAATTAAAAGTTCAGATGAGGTTGTTAAACCTTATTAAACTATCTAGGGCACACAAAGAGGGGGGGTAAATTATGTTTTTAAAGTTTTTTTTTCAAAAATATTTCCTTAAAAAATAATTAACCAAATACACTAGTAGAAGCAAACAATAAACAACCAAATAAATTTGGTATTTTTTCCTTGGTACAAAATTAAACATAAAGACAATTTTATTCTTTTTTATTTTTAGCTTTTTCTATTTTTGTTTACTAAAAAAAATCAATCTTGAGCAATCAAAATACTTTTAAGCTAGATTTCCAAGAATATAATATGCAGGAAATTAACAATGTAAAAGATAAAAGTGTTAAATAAAAATGAATCAAGCACATCAGAAATTTTATAGTGGTTTAGCCAAACCTTGTCCTACGTCCAATCTCTAGAGTCATCTCTAAATTTTACATCAATCCTTTAGTGACCCTCCTTAAATCCCACAGTAATATGGAGAAGCTCTTACAAAATCACTTCCACCCTTCCATAGTGTGGCGAGGAAGCTAAAATCCTTTCACCCTCCTAGTGAGGTAGAGAACTTGAATCCCTTTTACCCTCCCAGTGTGGTAGAGAAGCCTGAATCCCTTCTACCAACCAAGTTTGACAGAGTAGATGGATCCTTTTATGCCACGAGCCTCTTTTCAGAGTTACCCTTAAGCAAAATAATCACTCTTAGAGGAAAAAAGTGAATGTTTATGTACCAACCATTAAACCTCTCTCACACACTCCCTTGACCTCATAAGGTTCTTCTCTATGAAAACCTCACCACTCTCTCTCTCTCTCAAGACCATTGCTCTCTCTTCTAACCCTAACTTAAAGAGAAGCCCTCATAAAAAATTGGCCAAAGACACTCTTAAATGAAATAAGAGGTGTTTAAATAAAATACCCTTATTTTTTAATACAGCTAACTGTGTTCATAGAGTGTGATTTGTGAATCATACAATATAATTAGTTTAAAAATCTTTGTTCATTCTATATGATGAACGAACAATAGTATGATCAATTCAAGAATCTTGAACTAATCATATAATATGAATAATTGATTGTAAAATGCAATAAGTATATTTTTATGCTTTTTTAAGATGATCTATGATAAAAAATCATATCTACCAATCATTCAATATGATTAATATTATATTGTATGAATAATTCAATTCAAACATGGTTAATCAAATATAATTCCTAGAATGAAAAAAAATTAACACTGCTAATTAACCCGTATGATTATGATCGTTTTGTATGATCATATTCATTAATTGAATTGACTGAATAATAACATGATTTAATTTAGACATGATTTCCAATATTGTACAGTACGAATTTGTTCAAACAATATGAACTTATTTGTACAATACTATTAGTTCAAAACTTAAATTTCAAATGACTTGTTTAAATTTGATTTAGGTTTAATGCTCAGATGTAAACTGACCATCTTGCATGATTGAGTTCATTGAAAATTATTAGTTTAACAATTTGAATCTCTTAATTATCCATTTTAATTATTTTTTGATGAATATATTTTATATCACTATTGAGAAAAAATAGTATGATCTTCAAAAAAATTAAAATTTTAAATTTCACTACTCCATGTATGTGTGCATGGTTGTCAAGCTAGATTACACCTTTTACAAACTTTTAACTAAAGAAAGATACAAATAAATAAACAAAAATATAGAGTTTTGCAAAAATCAAACCTATTATACCCAGTCTTGAGTCTTGATCCTTTGTTGATTTATGGTGTACGATGTTTTTGAAATGTTGACATATGCAAAGAAACTAAGTAACAATAATGCTAGAAGAAATAAAGTAAAATTCAATAATGTTTGTTATTATCAAAATCTTGTGCTTGGGATCTTAGATTTCAAAATACATAGTAGGAGAAATTTCCTTTACATCACCTCTATTAGGAGGAAGTCATTTCCATCCCTTATTTGCTACTATTGGAGAGGAAAATGTCCAAAAAATTATGAACTCCCCACTACTTATATTTGATCAAAAACCTACTGTCCCATCTTTATTTAAGTAGAAAAAGAAATTTAAATGTATGTTGAAAGGATTGGTCTGTAAATGTGCTTCCAACTTCAGATAGTCTAAGAAGGAATTTCTTATAACTATGAAAGGTGTTATTCCGAGAAAGCAAAAGTAGAGTTATTAAAAGAAGATGAGTATATAAGTATATAGTTAAAAGAAATTTGAAAGTGAGAGAACGTCATAGAAAGTTTGTAAAACCTATTAAAATATAAAGTTCATCATATCAAAAGGATTGTCAATTATCTCCACATGCAACTTCCATATTTAATAATAATCCCCATAAAATTCTCCCATCACTCATACATGCATTGAAAGATCGTTAGGGATGTTAGGCCCTCTTGAACTTAATCCCAAGCTAATTAAAGAGAGAGGTGAATTGGAAAACTTTAAAACCAAAACACAATCCAAATCACCACAATCAAAGCGCGGAAATTAAAACGCAGAAATAGTAAAAAGAAAGAACACACCGGATTTATAGTGGTTCGGTCAAACCTTGACCTACGTCCACTCCTTGGAGGCACCCCCCAAGTATTGCACTAAACTAGTGTCTCTCCTTTATCCCCCATGGCTAGGCGGAGAATCCCTTACAAAATCACTTCCACCTTCCCCGGTGCGGCGGAGTCGCCGGGTCCTTTGACACCAAAGAGACTTCTTCTTTGGTGAACTTACCTCGAGACAAGCCTTAAATCCGGATGGACTAAGGTGCGAGTTCGCCGGAGCAACCGTATGGAACCCCCTCCACACTCCCTTGAGTCCCCCCTCACAAGATCTTCTCCCTCTC
>NW_021445045.1:113527-149958 GCF_001605985.2 Dendrobium catenatum
ATTGCCAAAAACCTTCACTTACCTATACTTTCTCTAGTCTTCTATCATCGTCCATTCCTTCTCATCATTGTACTAACAACCCTTCTATCTTCAGGATAAGAATGACCTATTTTGAAAGGTTCATCACCTTAAATGTTCTATTTTTTCATTCCTTAAGATAGATGACATCAGCCACATTCTTCCCTTTTATCTGATAGGTGTGAGTTGCCTTTATTATTATTGGAAATGTTCTCCTCTGGTGCGCTTCTTGAGTCATCACCATCTTTTTGTTGCAACATACTCTCCACCTGTCTCCATTAAGGATATTCCCTTCCAACTGTGGAGACCACTATGAATCACACAGGATTTGGTGAGTCGTAGTAGAATCTGAATGTAAAACATCTTTTGAGTAGTCCTCATCCCGGACTGAAGATGAAGCTTCCAGATTTAGATTTTTGATCACCTTCTAATAGTAATCCCCTCTAATGATTTTTTAAGCTTTCGACTTGGCGAATCCATCCTTCAGATAACCTCCTATCCCTTTTCCCAGACAGAAATGGGATTCTCTTCTTTAATAATAATCCCACCCTCATTGATGGATCAAGGTTTTTCTTTTAAACCGTTGATAATCCTTGTTGAAGCAATCACATAGCTCTTAGAACCTCAAATGAAACTTCTTGAGCTTGCCACACCGAAATCGAAAGGCCCTTCCTGTAATTAGCCCAAGCTTTTGTAGATTGAAAAATTGTTTACTTCCGATCCGCGGCCACCGTGAGGTCGTGGAGTGTCGGCACTGTCGCGGCCAAACTAGTCGACCGAAAAAGGGGCCCGTCGAATTTCAAAAAAACAACTAAATTGTTTTGAAATCCCAGACTTATCCGCACTAGCTTTATGAGAATCTGGGCAATCCATATGTAGTTATCATAATATACTTTCATGCATAAAAATGATTAGTGGAATCTTTACTAGGGTGACATCTTAAATTAAGATAGTCAGACCTCAAGATGTTTTGGCTTCTTCGCTTTTAAAGTAGATAATGTTTAGAAGAAAACTTTATTAGCTATAATATATTGTTATGTTGCTCATCTTGGATGCATCTTTTTTTACTTTTAGAAAAATTTTCAAATACTCAGGCGGATTAATCGTATATCATCATCCTCCATAAGCTACTAGAGCTGATGTCTTATTATAAAATTTGGCGCTTTAGCGCCATTGTCCTTACTCCTGCCTTCAATTTACATTTCAAGCAATCTTTACACTTCACATTATTAAGTAATGAGTAACCAAGTAGATAATAATAGAAATATACTCCTCTTAAGTTTTTGATTAATAGATGGTAGTTACTTCTGTATCAAACTATCAAGAATTAATAAAGTTTTTATTAACCTTTGTTGAGTTTGAAATGTCTACCCCCCACGAGCGCTGCAATGATGTCATAATTTTGTGACCTAGTATACATGTTAGAAATAATTCGTATAGATTCATGTGAAAGCTTACATATTTCAGGCAGATTGTTTGACTTTGTTGGTTCCTTATATAAGAGATGCACTATTTATCCCTAAATATGCTTTCCCAGTTATAAAACTAGAGACTATCATGTTACTCCTCACTTTTTAAGTACACAAAAGAAGTATTTCAAGCATTATGACATTAAGTTGGGACCGCTTAAGTTTGTATCCTCTCTAAACTAGATCGTGTTTCTATCCCATCTAACTGATTACATGAGGCATAGAAGAACCGACAATCAAATAGTTGCACATTCTGAAATCATATAGACTGTAAAATGGTAATATTCTTTACTTGCTAAAAATCAAAATGAATATGATCCTAAAATGTGTGGACAGTTTATTGAAGTACTCTTTATGGTATTTTATTCCCATAATGTGCCTTAGATCTTTGTCTCAAGGATTTTAAATTCACAATTCTCAAACCTTTCTCTAATACAAATTAAAGTTCAGATGAGTTTGTTAAACTTATAAACTATCGTTAGGCACACAAAGAGGGGTGTTAAATTATGTTTTTAAAGTTTTTTTTTTCAAAAATATTTCCTTAAAAATAATTACCAAATTACACTTAGTAGATAAGCAAACAATACAACAGACCAAATAATTTGGTTCTATTTTTCCTTTGGTACAAAATTAACACATAAAGACAATTTATTCTTTTTAATTTAGTTTTTCTATTTTTGGTTTACTTTTAAAAAAATCCAGTCTTGAGCAATCAAAATACTTTTAAGCTAAGATTTCCAAGTAAAGTATGAATATGCAGGAAATTAACAATGTAAAGATAAAAGTGTTAAATAAAAAAATGAATCAGCACATCAGAAATTTTTACTTATGTTTTTTTTTTTTTTTTTTAGTGGTTTTAGCCACAACCTTGTCCTACGTGTCACCAATCTGCCTTAGAGTCATCTTCTAAATTTTACATTCAATTCCTTTAGTGACCCTCCTTAAATCCCACGAGTAATTATGGAGAAGCATCTTACAAAATCACTTCCACCCTTCATAGGGGCGAGGAAGCTAAAAATCTTTCACCCTCCTAGTGAGGTAGAGAACTTGGAATCCCCCTTTTACCTCCCATTGTAGAGTAAGCGACTGAATCCCATTACCAACCAAGTTTGACAGAGTAGACTGGATCGTTTTATGCCACGAGCCTCTTTTCAGAGATTACCCTTAAGCTAATATAGATTCACTCTTAGAGGAAAAATGTGAATGTTTAGGACCACCATTAAACTGCTCTTCTCCACACACTCCCTTGACCTTCATTAGGTTCTTCTCTATGACAAACCTACACCACTCTCTCTCTCTCTCAAGACCATTGACTCTCTCTTTCCTAACCTAACTTAAAGGAAGCCTCATAAAATTGGCAAAGACCACTCTTAAATGATAATAAGAGGTGTTTGAAATAAAATTACCTCTCTATGGTTTTAATACAGCTAACTGTGTTCATAGAGTTGATTTGTGAATCATACAATATATAATTAGTTTTAAAAATCTTTGTCATATCTATCTGATGAACCGAACAAAATAGTTTATGATCAATTCAGAATCTTGAACTAATCATATAATAGTGAATAATTGATTGTAAAATGCAATACAGTATATTTTTATGCCTTTTTTAAGATGATCTATGATAAAAATCTATCTGTACCATCATTCAAATATGAATTAATTCTTCATATTGTATGAATAATTTCAATTCCAAACTGGTTAATCAGAATATACTTCCTAGAATGAAAAAAATTTAACACTGCTAATTAAGCCGATTTATGATCGTTTTGTCATGATTCAATATTCAGTAATTGAATTGACTGATAATAACCATATTTAATTTAGACATGATTTCCAATATTGTACTAGTACGAATTTGTTCAACAATATGAATTATTTCGTACATACTATTAGTTCAAAAACTTTAAATTTCAAATGACTTGTTTAAATTTGATTTATGGGCTCTCTCGTAGCATGCTGTGAGTATGTAAGAGGACTGACCATCTGTGCACATGATTGAGTATCATTGGGATATATTAGTTGTTAAACAATTCTTGAACTCTCCATCTATCATTTTTAATTATTTTTTTTGATGAATATATTTATATCACTATTTGAGGAAAAATAGTATGATCTTCAAAAAAATTAAAAATTTTTTAAATTTCACTACCCATGTACTGTGTGCATGGTTCGTTCAGCTAGATACACCTCTTTACAAACTTTAACTAGGAAGAAAGATACAAATAAATAACAAAAAATATAGAGTTTGCAAAAATTCAAACCGTAATTATTACCCAGTCTTGAGTCTTGATCCTTTGTTTGAATTTATGGTGTACGAGTTTTGAAATGTTGACATATGCATAAAAACTAAGTAAACAATTAATGCTAGAAGAAATAAAAGTAAAATTCTATTAATGTTTTTCATTAATCAAAATCTTGTGCTTGGACTGAGATTTCAAAATACATAGTAGGAGAAAATTTCCTTTACATCACCCTTATTAGGAGAAGTCATTCCATCCTTAGTTGCTTACATTGGAGAGGAAAAATGTCCAAAATTATTTGAACTCGCCACTACTTATATTTGATCAACAAAACTCTACTGTCCCATCTTGTATTAAAGTAGAAAAAGAAATTAAATGTATGTTGAAAGGATTGGTCTTGTAAATGTGCTCCAACTTCAGATAGTCTAGAAGGGAATTTTTATAACTATGAAAGGGGATGTTATTCGAGAAAGCAAACGTAGAGTTATTAAAAGAAGATGAGTATATAAGTATATAGTAAAAGAATTTGAAAGTGATCGAGAACGTCATAGAAAGTTGTAAACCTATTAAAATATAAAGTCATCAATATCAAAAGGATGTCAATTATCTCCCAATGCAAACTTCCAGTATTTAATAATAATCCCCATAAATGTCTCCCCATCACTCATACATGCATTGAAGATCGTTAGGATGTTAGGCCCTCCTGAACTTAATCCCAGGCTAAATTAAGAGAGAGGTGAATTGGAAAACTTTAAATACCAAAACACATCCAAATCACACACAATCAAGTGCGGAAATAACCGCATAATAGTAAAAAGAAAAGAACACACCGGAATTTATAGTTGGTTCCGTGATTGGTCAAACCCTGACCTACGTCCACTCTTGGAGGCACCCCCCAAGTATTGGCACTGGAAACTTAGTCTCTCCTTTTATCCCCCCATGGCTAGGCGGATAATCCCTTACAAATTCACTTCCACCTCCCCGGTGCGGCTTGCAGTCGCCGGGTCCTTTGACACCAAGGAGATCTCTTCATTTGTGTGAACTTACCTCGAGACAAGCCATGAATCTGATGGTACTAAGGTGCGAGTTGCCGGTAAGCAAACCGTGTGGAACCCCCTCCACACTCCCTTGAGCTCCCCCCTCATAGGAATCTTCTCCACTCTCTCAAAACCCACCCTTTCCTCTCTCCTCTTCAAGTCTAACTCTTCTAGTTTTCCCCGCACAAGAACGAAGCTACAATGCGCTGTAAGCACTTACAAGTGCCTTGTCTAGCTTTAATAGAAGCTCTCAAAACGAGCTCATTTAAATGCAAGTTGCCGCATATCATCCAGGACGTAATATTATCGTTTCCTGGCCATCAGCTACAAAGTAAAAGCTCATTAAGCCCGGGGTACGATATGGGACGATCAGAAGAAAAATTGGTTACATCGTCCTGGCGATTTACGATCGTCCTGCGCCGTATTAGTTTAAAACCAATTTCAATCATCCTGATCGATCCACCCGTTTTTGAGATGGCGATACTTAGATCGTCCAGGCCCCATCGTCCTGGCGCCGATCACTGCATCGTCCCGGACGAAGTGATCATATCACAACATAATGCTTTCCCAAATAAGATACCAGATCAATTTAGGCGATGTTTGAGTGTTCATTCCTGCGACGCATAATATTATCGGTCCGGGCCGACTTTCGTAAAACAAAGACTCCTAAACTGATTATGGCGGGTGATTCTTCTGAATTCGAGGATTATCGTCCATAGCCGATACAAGTATCGTCCAGGCCGATTGTGACGGCTGCCTTAATGAGGATGCCTAACTAGGGTTCTAAATTTTGGACAAGATGTCCAGGTCCGATCTTACGATCGTCCGCTGATGTTACCAAACAGCAAACATATAGGGAGCAAGAGAATTTCCTACCAAGTTATAGCCACACCAAACACAACAGACTCAAAGAAAGGAAAAAGATTACAAAAACTGACACAGACCTAGTCTACCCAATTCTTGAGCTGGTTCCAGATTGCAGTTTGATCGTTAGTGGACCTGAAACGTTTAAGCACCATAAGGCAATCATAAGAGAATAAGGAATGTTTGCTTTATTCATTCAAATCATAAACGAAGATCCGTAACAATCTCCCCCTTTTTGCATGATGGCCAAACATTTCAATTTGATTTTCAAAAAGCAATTTCTCCTATTCTCCCCTCACTAGAATAAATCCTTTTAAAAATAGGAGATATAACATATTTTGTAGGTTTAAATTTTTGAAAAAAAATATAAGGGATACAAGTACGTTCTACCCTTTGACATTATCAAAAAGATGAGAAGGACAAAAAACAAAAAGAAACTTTTCAATTTAGAAAAAAAAATTTAAATGAGAAAGTTACTCTTAGTTTTAATCAAAATCTTGTTAGAATGGATTGACAACGCAATATCCCAGTAAATGTTAGAACTCAAGATTCGATATCAACTTAAGTTTTTTTTTTAAAAGCTTAAAAACTTTTTATTTAATATCTAAATCATAAAACAAATTAGAGAAAAAACAATCATGTTTCAAAAACTCCTTTCCATAAAATATATCTAAAGAAGATCAATGCAAGAATTGTTGATCAAGACATCAGATTTTCAAACTCAATATCGAAAGATTCAAGAGTTTTCTTAAGTTTCAAGAAGTACAAGTTAATGGTATAGCAATTAATAAATTTTGGTGGCTCGATTTTATGCCCTCTTGGACAATTGGTGGCGACTGCGAATCCTTTGATACACTTTTGTGTATTCTATATTTTCATTTTGTGCGCTTTGCGCATCTTTTATATTTTGTATCATGTGGCGATTTTTGAATATGCTACCTTCTGAAATCCTTAAAAAATAACCCATATTTATTGACACAAAACGAAAATCATTGATTAAGAAATTATGATTGATAGATTTCGCACCTTGCAAAAGATTCTATGTGAATAAAATTAATGTAGGGAGGATAAAAAATGATTTCAAAAACCAATTTAGAGGATGAAAAGATTTAAATTCAAAAGTCAGAATTCAACCTTTTTAGGAAACAGAGATTGAGAGTCAAACACATGAGTTTTCTATCCTTGTTGTTTAGAGAGTCAAACACAAGCTTACCAAAAGATTTCAAAAAAAAAAAAAAAATAGAAGTAGATTTTCATTTTGAAAGGTGAGTGTGTGTTGAGGAAAAAAAAATATGATAATATAATAAAAAAATAAAAGAAAAAATGAACAAGGAAAACAAAAACAAAAAAGGAAGAGAAGAAAAATAGCCATTTTAAACCATTACTCTTCCTGAGTCTGACATTTCTTCAGACACTAGCCTCCCATGAGATTTTGGTTTTTCATTATTTTCCATTTTACATTTAGCTGCCTCCCTTTCTTTGTGGGAACAGAATACTTTCATTATAGGGCATGTATGCTTCATATGTCCAGTTCCATACATCGAAACAAATAGCTATCAGTTGAACTATGGACATCCTTACCACTTTATTCTTCTATCCACTTTTATGCTTATGCATTGGTGAGCTTTTGTATTTGCTTGACAATTCATTACTATGTCCACCAACTAAGCTTCCTCTTTTTCCATTCTTCAGCGTTTTAGAACGCATCGTTTCACCTGCATCCAAAAGTCTTGACCAACCCTACTCTTAGGCAGATGAGTGGCCAACAAATTATCAATAGACATAATCATTCAAATTTTTTATTTCACATAATAACACTACTTTGCATCTTGAATTTTTCACAGAAACACGAAGAATTTTGGTGTTAACTTTTTTAAATTTGAAAAGTTTTCCTAAGCATGCCAAGATTGTAGTATTGAATAACTGTCATAACCATGTCTAAAAATTGTTTTCCAAAGTTTCATAGAAACATTTCAAAATCATGCATATTAACAAATTCAACTTGGATTGCTTGATTTCACTTGGGCCTTCATGATATGGTGATGCAATTTTCCCAAACTTTTACCTTACCGGTATGCATGTGGATATTATACATAAAATATCCAGAATTCTAAAGCACAGAAAAAAACAATTTAAAGACTTTGCATTTAAATTGGAGCGATCGCAGTTCGTCATCCCTATTCCATTGATAAAAGGAATATCAGTTTTTATTCCATAACAGATAGGACGGTTGTATGATAAACCAGTTAAAATCATATTTGCACACATACGAAAATTCAACGATTCAAAAAAGAGTAACATGCAATTTTCCAAAAATCCAAATGTAAAATTTTTCAAACAATGGTGGTCTAAGTGAATTATATTCTTCCCGCAAAATTCGTTACCAGGATCGAAAATGTCAGAAAGCTTTTAAAAAACTTATTTTATGAAAAACGCCTCGATACACTTGAACAGATCGTTAGGGATGTTAGGGCCTCATTGAACTTTAATCCCAAGCAATAAGAGGAGAGGTGAATTGGAAAACTTTTAAACACAAACAAAATCTAATCACACAATCAATCTGGAAATTTAAACGCAGAAATAGTAAAAAGAAGAACACACCGGATTTCATAGTGTTCGGTCAAACCTGACCTTCGTCCACTCCTTAGAGGCACTCCATCCAAGTATTGCACCTGTAACTAGGTCTTCTCCTTTAAGCCCCCACTGCTGGGGGAGAGCCCTACAAAACACTTCCACCTTTCCCGGCTGCGGGCGAGAGTCGCCGGGTTCCTTGAACACAAGGAGATCTTCTTCTTTGGTGAATTACCTCGAGACAAGCCTTCGAACTCCGATGGTACTAAGGTGCGAGTTTGCCGGAGAACCGTGTGGAAACCCCTCCACACTCCTGAGTCCCCCTCACAGGATCTTCCCTTCTCAACCATCACCCTTTCCCTCTCCTTGTTCAAGCTCTCTCTTCTAGTCCCCCCCATAGAACGAAGTCACAATGGCTGCCAAAAGGACCTACAAAGCTGCCCTTGTCATTAGCTTAATAGAACTCTCAAAACGAGCTCCATTAATGCAAGTTGCACCATTATCTCCAGAGATTGAAATATTATCGTCCAGGAGAATATATTATCGTCCCTGGGCCCGATCAGTACAAATTAATATCATTTAGCCCGGATGATACTGGGAACGATCAGAAGAAATTTGGTACATCGTCCTGGCGCATCTACGATCGCCGACGATTAGTTTTTTAAAACGATTTTATTATCCAATCGTTCACTGATTCATCGCCCTGTTTTTTGGAGCTGCGCAATTGATCGTCCAGGCCATCTTCTGGCCGTTCAATGCGATCGTCCGGTGATTGAGGTATCAATCAACAATTATGCTTTCCAAATACCAGATCAATTTAGGCATGATTGCAGTTAGATCGTCCTGGACATAACTAAATCGTCAGGCCGATTTTCCTTAAAAAAAGCTTCCTAAATAGCATATATGGCGGGTTGATTTCTTTCTGAATGAGATTATCGTCCGGCGATGTCAGTTGACGGCTTCCTTAATGAGGATGCCCTAACTAGGGTTTCTGATTTTGGACAGATCGTCCCAGGCCGATCTTACGCATCGTCCAGCCGATCTTACGAGCGTCAGGCCGATCTTACGATCGTCCAGGCCATCTTACGATCACGTCCAGGCCATCTTACGCTCGTCCTGGCCCGATCTTGACGAACTCGTCCTTGGCCGTGTTACCAAAACAGAAATCATATAGGAGCAAGAGAATTTCTAGCCAAGTATAGCCACACAACACACCAAAGACAACAGACTCAAGAAAGGAAAAAGATTACAAACTGACACAGACCTAGTCTACCCAATCTTGAGCTGGTTCCAGATTGCAGTCTGATCGTGTGGACCTGAAATGTTAGCACATAAGGCAATCATAGAGAAATAAGGAATGTTTGCTATCATCAAAATCATAAACCATAGATCCGTAACAATCTCCCCCTTTTTGATGATGGCAAAACATTTCAATTTGAATTTTCAAAAAAGCAATTTCTCCTACTCTCCCCCTCACTAGAATAAATCCTTTTAAAAAATAGGAGGAAGTGAAGAGATGTTGAGGTAGAACACTATTGGAGCTTGTTAAAGACAGATAATATACTTATCTTAATCCATATAATGTGTTGGATAAATCAATTGGAGAAATAACGAACAATGAAAAGACTATTTACGAAGGAAAGAAGAGAAGGATGATATTGAGTTAGTTATGATAGAACATAATGATGTGGAGATATATATAAAAATATTTATGGCATATCTTAGGGCATCTACTTAAAAGTACGAGGATAAAGCTAAAGTGAGTATTTTAGATGTGGTAGTTGAGGAAGTTGTAGTACTAAACTTAACTCAACTTCTATTACACCAATTAAGTCAACACCATTGATTTTTTTGTCCAGTCCAGCTACAATAGTCAAGAAGAATTCTATTAATCAGTCTAGCATTATTTCTTGAAGCATCAGCTACAATTAAAGCATCATTAACATACAATGGATGAGAAACTCTTTATGTTTTAGATTCTAGTCTAATGCTAAGTTATCTTCCTTTCTCATCAAATACTTTCAAAAGTAATTTTGAACTCAAAATAAATAGGCATGGAGGTAATGGACAACCTTCTCTATATCCACATTCAAAATTAATCCAATCACTCTTTCTACCATTGATGATAATTGAGTGTTTCAGATGTCTCGTGCACTGAATAACCAAATTTGAAATCTTTATTGGGTAGCCCATAACTCTTAAAATCTGATTTAATGTGTCCCAACATATATTATCATATGCTTGTACCATGTCTAATTTAATCAACATGAATCCTAGTTTTTCTATTAAAAATCTAAATTTGTTTAATATCTTTTGACCTAAAAAAGAATTATAAGAAATAGTTCTTTCAGGAACAAAAACACCTTGAACCTAAGAAATAATAAAAGGAAGGCAAATATTTAATCTGTTTAAAATCATACTAACAACAATTTTATAAATCATTTGACCTAAACTGATTAGAAAAAACTTTGATAATTTTGAAGTATTAGCAACATCTCTCTGAGCCTGGTGAGATTCTTATGCGATTCCTGGGTAATTCTAGGGTTTCTCCCTTATGCAGTTGTTCTCGGCCTTCATGGCTTGGAATTTCCCTCATTTTTAGTTGATTTCATTCACTTTTCTCATTTTCATCTTTTTCTTATACTAATTTTGAGTTCCTCTTTGGTTTTTGTGTGGGGTGATGACGACTCCATCATCATCTCACCCGATTTCCTCTTCTCTTTTGGAGGGGAAATCAAAATCTTTCAAAGATGTCGTCACTGAATCTTCATTTTCTTCACCGAAACTTAACTTTATTCGTTCATCTTTTAAGGTTTGTCTAGCTATTCTTTTTGAGGAATCTATTTTTTAACAGTTAGCCGCTCCTTTTGCTTTAACTTTGGTTGGTAAATTTATGTTGAGGAGACCGAACCTTGATGTTATACGAAAGTTTTTTCTTAACCTAAAGCTATATGGATCTTTTCACATTGGTTTGCTTGATCAACGACATGTTGCTATCCAACTTTCAAATTATCTTAATTATAGCCGCATATTTGCTTATAGATCGTATTATATTCAAGCTTGTCAAATGAGTTTATTGAAATGGAATTCAAATTTTGATGTTAGGGAGGAAACCCCAATAGCTCCGATTTGGATTTCATTTCCTAACTTGTGCTTGCATTTTTTAATCATCAAATTATGTTTGGTATGACCTCCATCTTTGGCTGCCCTTTACAAACTGATCAAGCTACGGCTTCGGTGTCAAGGCCGTTAGTTGCTAGGGCTTTGGTTGAGTTGGATGTATCTAAGAAGCATCCTAGTGAATTTTGGATTGGATTTGAAGTCAAGGGTTACTTCCAAAAAGTTGATTTTGAGAATTTACCAATATTTTGCTTGTTTTAAAAAATGCATGGGCATGTTATGAATGATTATTTTTGGAAACACCCACATCTTCGTACAACTAAGAACTCTGTGAAACAAATGAAAGATATGGTGGATCAAGATGTGTCTAACCCAGCCCCTCTGGTGGGTAATACTCCTAATCCTCCTCAATAAATTGAGGGCCAGTTAGTGGTGATTGAGAAGAATCCTTGTCCTCATGTTCCCAATGATGCTACCAATCCTGATATTTTAACTCATGATCAGAGAGTTTCTAATAGCATTTTAAATAATACTAGTATTGATTGTGATCATAATGTGATACATAATTCTCTTATTAATGAAGCTCAAAACGATGCAAATGATGGGTCTTCTTTATCTTAAATTATTAATCAAAATGTGTCTGATTCTAATGCTATTATACTTTTTCATGAGCTTTCTAATCCATTAAATGAACAGGAATGTTTTTTGGGAGAAAATGGTGATATACAATTGGCCCCTAAAGAAGGTGAAAAGAAGGACATTCCATTAGAGAAGGTGAAAAGCATGAAATGATGGAGAATTTGTTTCCCTGGACCACTATTCGTTACCTTCTTCCTGCTTTAAAGAACCGGTAATGAAGGCTACTGAGAATTGGGAGGATGATGGTAGGTTTATGGACGATGATTGTCCTAATTTACATAGAGATCTTTCTAATGATAGTAAGACTCCTTCAACTTCTAATTATAATAGTGATGCTCTCACTCATACTGAGGAAATGCATATTATTCTAAATGTTTTGCCAAGGATGATAATGATACTAGTTTTATTAAATTTCATAGTAAAAGAGCGCGGAAGCCAAAGCATATCTCTTTGCAACCTCCTAAAAATATTTCTAGAAATACTCATTTAAATACTTCTCATTAATATTTCTTTATGTTTTGTATAATTATTAGGAATGTTAGGGGCATTGGTTGTCCGTCTTCTAGGATTCGTGTTAAAAATTTATGTCGTATTCATCATATTTCTATTCTTGTCTTGCTGGAACCGCTTATCCCTACTTCTAGACTGCTTAATACCTCTTGTTTTCTGAATTTTAACCATGCAACTTTGAATGTGGCTAACAAAATCTGGGTTTTTTTTTGAAAAATCCTATTAAAATTTATGTTATTGGTGATTTTATTCAAGTCATGCACTGTAAAATTGAAGCTTTTAATTTTCATTGCTGTGCATCTTTTATGTATGCTGCCTCTTCCCTTTACATTAAAAAATTGTTATGGGATAAGCATACAAATTTTCATAGTATATGTCATTTGCCTTGGTTGGTCGGTGGTGACTTTAATGCCATCTCTACCCCTTCTGAACGGAGCCCGGGGGGGGGGGGGGGGGGGGGGGGGGGGGGGGGGGGGGGGGGTCTTCTCCTTCTTATCGTTCTATGCCATATTTTAATAATATGTTTTTATCTTGTAATTTGATTTATATTGGGTTTGTTGGCAATAACTTTACCTGGAATAGGGGTCACTTATGACAAAGGTTTGACCGTGTGTTGTTTAATGATTCTTGGATTAACTCTATTAATTTCACTAATGTGTATCATCTTTGTAGAACTTTGTCTGGCCATTATCCTCTGCTTATGAATATTAAGAATAGACTATGTAATGCCTCTTCTCACTTTAGATTCCAAAATATGTGGTTACTTAATAATTCCTTTTATGATGTTGTGAATTATAACTGCCATGCTCCTTTACATCTTGATAACTTTATTTTTGATATGAAAAGACTTTGGTTCAAGCATTAGAGGTTGAAGGAAGTTCTGAATTGGTGGAATCACAATGTGTTTAGAAATATCCTTACTAATATTTTAGAAGCTGAACAATGTGTTTCTTCTAATGAGAATTTATGTCAGAACGATCCTTCTGATGCTAATTTTTCTTTATTAAAGCAGTCCAAACTTGATCTTTTTAATTTTCAAGCTCAAGAAGAGGTTTTTTGGAAGTAGAAAGCTACTACTAAGCACTTGGCTGAGGGTGATAATAATACTAAGTACTTCCATGCCTTAACCAAGAGAAAGAGGATTAAGAATAGTATCAACTACATCCAAAGGGAAGATAACTCCTATTTTGACAACCTTCTTGAGATTGCTAAATTAGCTGTGGTTCATTTTCAAAACCATTTTAATAAAGTTTTTAATCCTATTCAGGTTATGGATCATTCTTTTATTCCCAACCTTCTATCCCATGAGGATAATGCTTCTCTTTCTAGGCCTCCCTCTTTTGAGGAGGTTAAAGAAACCTTGTTGGGCATGAATAGTGATTCGGTGGTGGGGCCTGATGGTTTCATGACTCTTTTCTTCCAAAAATGTTGGCATATTATTTATAATGATATTTTTTTTACTATTTTGGATATTTTGGCTGGTAATCATATCCCCAAATTTTTATTTCTACCTTGTTAGTGCTTATTCCTAAAAACAATTCTGTTCAAACATGGAATGATTTCTGTTCGATTAGCCTTTATACTTTCTTTAACAAATTGGTTTCTAAAATTATTTCAAATCATCTTTCTTCGCTTTTATCTAAAATTATTTCTCCTTATCAAATGGGTTGTGTGAAAGGTAGGGTTGTCACGGAGAATATTCTTTTGGCTCAAGAATTAAGTCAAGATTTGGATGTATGGGTTAGAGGGGGTAATGTGATTTTGAAACTTGATATTGCTAAGGCTTATGTCAATATTAATTGGAATTTCATTTACTTTATGCTTGAGCTTTTTGGCTTCAACTCCATCTTTATTAACCTTATTAAGAATTGTATTGAAAATGTTTATTTTCCCATCATTCTTAATGGTTCCAATCATGGTTTTTTTCAAGTCTTCTCATGGCTTAAGGCAGGGTGATCCTATTTCCCCTGCACTTTTTATTATTGTGACTGAGTTTATGTCTAGGGGTCTCTCTAATTTATTTTAGTTGAATCCTGGTCTTTACTTTAGAACTTTTGGAGGCTTCCATATATCCCATTTATGCTTTGATGATGACTTTATTGTTCTTACTAATGCGACTATTAATAGAATTCATAAAATTATGGAGTTTTTCAATATCTTTGAAAAGGTTAGTGACATTTCTTTTAGTAAAAATAAATGCTCCTTTATTGGTTCTAAGAGGATCTCCAATGATTATATTTTGGCTATTAAAAATGCTACTGGTTTATTCATTCTAACTTGCCTATCAAATATCTTGGTGTTCCTCTATTTAAAGGTAGAAAAGATAGTCTTTCTTGTTTGACGATCTTATTGCTTCTGTACAGAATAAGTTATTATCTTGGGATTCTAATTTTCTTAGTTTTGGTGTTAGAGTGACTCTGATCAAAAGTGTTCTTTGTGCTTCACCTGTTTATATGTTTCAAACCATTTTTCCTACTCTTGCTATTTGCAGTAGGATCCACAAGCTGATTAACAAGTTCTTTTGGAAAGGTACTTCCTCCCCTTCTAAAATTACTTGGGCTACTTGGGTTAAGTGTTGTGGTATTTTGGATGAAGGTGGTCTTGGTTGCAAAACTTTACATGACCTTGCTAAGGCCTTTTCCTTTAAACTTTGGTATAATTTATGCTTTAAAGAGAATCTTTTGGCTAACTTTATGATCTCTAAATGTTGTGTGGGTAACCATCCGACTAATATCTCTCGTAAAATTGGGGACTCTAAAGTTTGGAAAAGGCTTTGCAAGTATAAATGGGAGGTGGAGCCCTTTATTTCTTGTGGGCTTAGTGAAGGTAACATTTTTTTCTGGCCAGATAAATGGTTAGGTAAAGATTCTATTGATTCTATCCTTAATTCTACTTCTGCATTGGTTAAAGTTAACTTTTTCTTCAATGAGAGTTATTGGGACTATGATAAACTCTATAGTATGATTCCTAATTATATTATGCACCATATTTTAAACCTTCCTATTAATACCACTTCCAAAGATATTTTTTTATGTGACTTAAGTCTTGGTTTATTGATACTAAAGGTCACATTCGCAATGTTATACCTTCTCTCATTCTTTGGTTTCTTTGGTTGGAGAGAAATAACTCCATTTTCAATGGAGTGAGAATGAACCATCTTAATGTTATTCAAAGGGTGAAGGATAAAATTTTAGCTCTTGTGGCTATTAACTTGCTTTATGTTAAGAGTTTTAATAACTGTTATGATGTTAGAAATGCTTTAGGGGTTAATTGGGAGAGAGCTCCTTCTGCTCTTAATGTTATCTATTGGAACAAGCCCCCTCCTAATTTCTTTAAATTGAATATTGATGGTATTACCTCTGATTCTGTGGTTGGCTATGGTGGTCTTATTCAGGATAGTAATGGACATCTTATTGTTGCCTTTGCGGGCCTGGTTCATAATGGTAATGCTGATACTGTTCTTATTAGGGCAATTCTTTAGGTATTCATTTATTCATCCCTCTTAACTTAACTAATTTTTATGTTGAAGTTAATTCTGCTGTGAACATTATTCCTTTACAGGATGTGGAGGAGGTGTGTTGCAACCCTAATAATTTCTATCTTGTTAGGGAAATTAAAAGGCTTTTGTTGTTTGTGAATTTGTCTTTTTGCCATGTTAGTAAGGCTGGTAATTGTTGTGCCTCTTGTCTTGCTAATTGGGGCTGTAGTCTTGGTTGCTTTACTAATATTATTCAGTCTACTATTCCTTGCCCTCTTAAAGGTTTTCTTTATCTGGATGCATGTGGGACTCATTATGTTAGTACTTGACTATTTTTCTTGGTTTTTGCTATCCTAGTTGGTCTTTTCTTGGGATTTATGTGTTAGTTAGGTCTTTTGTATTTTCACTATTGGACTTATCAGTTGGTCTTCTGGAGTCATTTGTCTTTCCCTAGTTCTCTTTGGTTCTTTTGTTATGTTGGCTGGAGCTATTATGGCTATCCTATCCTTTGTTGGTATTGCTGGAGGCTCGATTTCATTTTTGCTATTGGGGTGCATTGCTGGACTTAATACTTGTTGGATATGCCTCTTTCTTGTCTTTGGGGTATTCTGTGCTCCTGCTGTAAATCCTGGTATGCTCAAGTGTCGATTATTGGTGGCTGACATATTGATGTGTATCCTTGTTTAGCTTATGTCTTTGTGGATTTTGTCTAGAGCATTAATTTTATTTAGTTTTGTTGGCTGGATCTTTTCTTGCTATCCTATCTTTTATTGGTCTTGCTGATTGTTCTGCCTCTTCCTTATTATTGGGGTGCACTGCTGGATGGATATTTATTCTCTGTTGGATGTGCCTCTTTCCTGTCTTTGGGGTATTATGTGCTGCTGTTGTAGCACCTAGTATTCTCAAGTTTGGGTTATTGGTGGCTGGTATTATATTGTGTTTCCTTGTTTCGCTAATGTCTCTGTGGATTTTGACTGGAGCAAAGATTTTTCTGGTTTTGTTGGTGAAGGGCTATCCCATTGTTACTCTCCTACCTGGTTGGGTACTGGGGGTAATGGTGGGGTTATGACTGAGATTTTATTTTATAGTGGTGGGTTTATTAAGTGCAGTTGCTGGTGGTATTTTGCTACTATTTTGATTTCTGGCAATTTGGTTAACTCGAGCTCTTTCCTGTTTCTCTGCTGGGTTGTTGGGGGGAGCCGTGCTTCCCAGAATTTTATGGCTGGCTCTTTTGTTTGTTGGTTCAGTGTTTATAGCTGGGTGTGGAGGTCTTCCTTTCTTTTCCCTGTTTGGTTTCTGGTTAACCCGTCCTATGCTTTTGGTATTCTAACGCTGAGCTAGTGGATTGTATCTTTGGTTATTTTGGAAGGCTCCCCTGGTAGGATTGAGTGGCTTGTGGACTCTCCTAATGAGGCTAGTATTCATGAGAGTATTCTGAGATTGATTAGTCAAAATTCTAAGACTAGCTTTATTTGGAACAATTTTGTTTTTTTGTCTCTTTTTCACGAGCACCTATTCCATTTTTGGCAATTATTCACAAATAATTTGTTTTGGTGTAGTTTCTTCTTTTGCATCTTTTCTTATTTGTAGGTGGAGCTGATTAGGAATGCTTTCAAGTTTTTTGGTAGAAAGATTGGGCCTTATTGTAATCATACTATCTTTCTTTTTTGGATGCTTGTCTATAGCATCATTAGAATGTTACTAGGGTTCCTTGTAATTTTCTATAGTGGAGACAATTGGCTCGTAGGTTTTCTTTTGCTTTATTTTGTAGCTTGTAAGAGCAATAGTGAGCTGATGGTCTTTTAAAAGGACTATGTAACCTATTTTTTATATTAACGCGTAGGCCCCTCTATGGGTTTTAATAAAAAAAAAAAATCTGAAGTATTAGAAACATTAGGTATAAGCCAACCATAGTTTCTTTCCAGAATTCTAACATTATACCCGACTGATAGAATTTTTCAATAGCATTCCGAATTTCATTCTTTCTACAAGGTATATATTGTTATCCATCTTCATAATAGTGGAAAAAACTCTTTTTAGAAAATTTAACATTCATCAACTATTTTAAATCTTTAGTAATTTGATCTTTCACTTCAAAGGATGTTTAATTATGTAGAATGTAATGTCTATTTTTCCATTTTAAAAAATTCTTAAAGGTTGATCTAATTATATTGAGATCCATATGAATAACACCATTAGAATCATAAATTTAGTTTATCATATTTCCATTTCTTCTAGCTGTAAAAAACTAGAATTTTTTTCCCCTTCTTCTATCCATTGTGACAAAGAACATTGTCTCCATCGAGTTGTAAGTTTAGCAAGAGTAAATTTCAATTCATGAAATTTTTTCCTTAACGTAAGTAACTTATTTGGGGTTAAACCACATGAACTACTTTCCTCTTCTTGTAACAACAATATATCATTTTGTAACAAAGATTTTAGATTGTTCAACTCCTTAAACTTATTTTTACTCCAAAAAAAATAAGCATCTAAGAGATCTTTTCATCTTCCTTTGAAGAATATCAGTAGCTGTTCCAAAATCTTGTTTACTCCAAGCTTTATTAACAATACCCCTAGAAGCTACATATGAATACCATACACTCTCAAATCTGATAAAGTTTTTATTATAACAAAATGGATTATTTAAGTTAAGCAATAATGGACAATGATATGAAGAAGCTCTTGGTAAATGTCTTATCACAACAAAAGGAATATTTAATAAAGCTTTAGAATTTAAATAAATTTTGTCAAATCTTATCCAAAATGAGTAAGACATTCTTTATTATTACACTATGTATATTTTGGACCAATTGAACCAATATCATGATAATCTTTTTTTTGTTATGAACTCCTTCATCTCTTGTGAACCTTGGGAAAACATAAATCTTTTGCCACCTTTCTTCTCTTGCTTTGATAAAATACAGTTAAAATCTCCTCCAATGATACATGGATTATCATTAGAAGTATAGTCTTGAATATGTTTCCATAACTGTCTTCTTTCAGAACCATAGAATATATAAACAGTCAAATTAATTCCATTAGGAGACATCTAATTTCCAATAACACATTGAATGGAAGAATTTAACATAGTAAAAGACAAAATGTTTTTTTTTATAATAATGCCAAAATTCCTCCTAAAGTTCCTCTAGAATAAATATGAAAGAAATCCCATTTGTCACCAATAATTCTTCTAACTTCTTTATTATCTATGAAATCTAATTTAGTTTCTAATAAACTAACAAAAGAAAAAGCATTTTCTAACACCAAACTTCTAAAATAGTAGGAAGCTTATTTTTTCTTAGCTCCCCTACAATTCCAAAATAAAATAGATGACATTGAGATACATATGGGGAAAAGGCCCCATACCCTTCATGACTACCATCACCTTTTCTTATTCCTTGGATTTCTTTAATAGGACCTAATAATCTTCGTTCTTTATTGAGTTTATTCTTATGTTAAGAAGATTTAGGAGAAATCTTTCTCAACAAATTTGATGTAGAAGATATATTAAACTTTAATCCTTTTTCACTACAACCATCAACATTTTAAAAATTAAAATTACAGGAATTTAAAGAAGATGTTGGCTTCAATACCTTCACTTTCCTTGGAGGAATCTCCATATGATAATCTTTGGAAGAAAAAAAACTATATTTCAATCAATAGTTTGATTAAATTGGTTAGAAGCTTTAGAAACATTAAAATTATTTTCAGCATTAACAACATCAGAAATATTAATAATAACTGCAACATTAGAATCATCAACAAATTCAACAACTTATGTAACCTCTTTTCTTTTAACAACATCATCATCATCTACAAATTCAACATCAATTATAAAAGTTTCAATATCTTCAACAACATCAGCATCTTTCTTAGATTCTTCTTTCATCTTTAATTCATCTTATACATAAACATCAGCCACAGCCTTAATTTTACGAGCATCAACAATTTCAACATTATCAGCAACCCCATTTCTTTTAATAGCATCAACGACATAATTAATATTGGAAATAATATTTTTGAATTCTTCTTTCATCATTAACTCTTTAGGAACAACTACTTATTTTTGGAAAGCATTCTTATCACCATCAGAATTATTAAAATTCTCTTGGAAACTTTGAAATTTATTTATCTTTGAAATGCCTACAACTCTTCTGAAATTCTTCTAGAATTGATTGGATTTAAATCTATTGAAATATTTAAATTTATTCCTTCCATAATTCACATGGATTCAAGGACCATTGGAAGAAGAATCATTATTATTCATTTTACTATTAGATTTAGGAAAATAGTGATTTTCAACTTCATTCGAATTATTATCAACATCAAACAATAATTTAGCTGAAGAAGAAGTCACCTTGTTCATATCAACAATAATCCTTTTTCAGTTAAGATTATTTTGCCAATTATATCACAATTGAAGTAGAAAGATGATATATTTTTGTATTATATTTTTATGAAAAAAATCTGCCTTGAGATCCTTTAATTCGAATGCTAGCAGAAAGTTAAACATCAAGTTTAATTCGGGCACATACACTAGCAAATTCTCTTCTCCCCCAATTAAAAATATTACCATCTCAATACATCAGAGTACCAACTAAAGAAGTTTTTCTATTGATATTAGTTTCATCCCAATAATGTAATGGCAGATGAGGCAAACAAATCCATGCTGAGGAAAATAAATCCTTCATAGATAATGGTGAGAATCCTAGATAATGGTGACCACCTATATACCACAGAACCCCACTAACAATAGCTTCTTTTGCTTCAGGCGACTGAAAAGAATAAAGAACCATTCTTTTCCCAAACTAGTAAGATGAAAAGAACCAAATCTACTCCACTGCTTTCGTAATTATGAACTAATCAAAGAATAAAGAATAAGATTACCAAACCCCTTAATAATAATGGAATTACAAAGTCTTGACTTCAGCCACTACTAGTTTTTCAACATCAGGTCGCATTCATCGAGGTGTTTGTTTTAGTTGAGTTATTTTTTTATTGAATTTCTAGTTTTTGAATCACTATGTCTAGAGATAGACTGGACATTTCTTCACAACTCCAAGTGAAATAATCTTTGAATTCTTTAAGTAATTTGATCTTTTGATTTGACTCATCCTCATTCATTAAAGAACATATGAAAATCAGATGAGGGTTTTCGTTGTTGCCCATACTTATTTCTTTTAAATAATCTATTATAGATTTAATCTCCTCTTTTATGTTTTGGAGGTGCATCCCTAACTTTAGAGTCATCCAAATCATCTAAAGTTTTGAAATAGAGTTTGTTAAAATCTTTGACATTTGCTAAAAAAAGATATCAGATTCTAGATTATTTAATATGGCTAAGAAATATTTTTCATCATTGCATGGGTGTAGAGTCGCAAAGCTAACACCTGATCTTGATGCATATTTGTGTTATTTATTATTCTAAATTTGAAGTATATTTGGGCTTCCCCTCTATTACAATTTAATGGTGTTAAACCTTGCATAAAAAATTTGTTTGCAAGATTTGAGAACCAATCAAAATGTAGTTTTATTATCTCATCCCTAAATGGATCATTAAGGAATATATCAATTTCTATAGTTTTTTTTGTAGAAGGTACAATAGTATTGTCTTTGAAATCTAGGTTTATAGAAGAGTTGACCTCATTTTGTATGAGGTCATCTTTATCTATATTTCTCTGTTCACATTCAATCATCCTGTACAATCAACACTTCAATCAATCTACATCTCAATCAACTCTGCAATCAACCTTCAATGAGCTTCAATCATACATCTAACATTCAAAATAATCATTCAGATTGTAATCAATTGATGCATAATTAATTGACTTGCAAACACCCAACCTATAACTAGTTGATTCATAATCATCTTGGCCTCCAAACACTCTAATCACTTCTATTGTTAATAATCATTGGCTACCATCACTGAACTATAATTACCTAGATAATTATAGCCTTGCATTACAATCAGGTAAACTTGTGCACTACCCTACGTAGTGCACTGATTCCTTAACATAGGTCATTATCCATATCACTTCACCAAGGCATCCATATAGAAACCATACATCACTATCTCTGCAACTAGTAAATAATTAAGTTGACCAGTTGGGCTAGCTTAGGTTAGCTTAATTGATTATCTAGCTCAAACACCACCAATTGAACATCAAATCACCTATGATCTTCACCTAACTTTTTTAAACATCACTCCTAGTTAAATAGATTTGAATGATCACCTTGATCCAGTCTACAATTGAGTTGGTCAACAGAGCCTAAGTCTAGTCCAATTTGACCCATTTGAGTTAACTCACTACATAAAATCAGATCATGTTATCCAAATCTCATTGAGGATCCAATTTCACTTCATTATATAGTTCAAATATACATCAATTCATCATGAGTCAAGTTATAGTTAGTTTAGCTTAGTTAATTAACTAGAATTAGGTCAAATCACTGCACATTATTAACTAGAGCTTATTCAAGATCCACCATGCTCTCCAATCTTTTCAATGTATGGCTTAAAAACATCTAAATTATTAGGTAGTCAAATCAAGTGAGTTTGACCAAGTCAACCTACTAAAACTTTGTTAAACTCATAAACATACACATTCATTCATCCAAACTTTAATCTCATTACATCAGACCCTTTATTCTCCACCTCACTAGCATCTACACATTTTCCTAAGACTTCACGTCAGCACCTTTGACCCGTTTACTATCAAATGGTCACTCCAAGTAAGATCATTTGGTCAAACTAAGATAAACACTTAATTCTTCTAAGTCTAAGCCTTCTCAATTGTGCAAATCCCTTCTAGAGACTTCTTAAAAACTCTCTAAGCTTAGCCTAATCCCAAGATTAATCTAAATTAGCTTCAATGGTCCCCTCCCCATGTGAAGACAAATAAGCTTTTGACCTCATTGTACCTTGCTTTATCTATAACCACTTAGGGACATGTCTCACTCATCCTAGAATGCAACCAAATGGATCGCAACCCTCGAATTGACTTCTAAGCTTTGAATCGGATAATGGTCACAAAACCCTCATTAAATGCTTCTCCCAAGACTAAGCCACCCAATGCATTTTCTCTTTTTTTCTTGAGCCCACACAGAGCTCTTCAACGCTTCCTAACTCTCAACTAGTTAATCAAAGCTCACTGATAGTAGCTCTCAATTGACACTTTCTTAAATTCCGTCCAAGGCTTCTAACTTGTTATCCAGAGCTCTTCATTGATCAGGTTCTTTAAGAGAAGTGTGCTAGGAGTCATAAGGAATAAAGTAAGCCCTATAACCGCATGAATAAAAAGGCACATCACTAATTTTTAATCTATGTTGTTCAATCATTTCCAATGATTATCCACCCACTAAATAAATAATAAAAATATTTTAAATAATTTAAAAAAGTAATAAACTTCTAAAAACATAGTAAATTCATTTTTAAAGCCATTTTTAATGATTTTTGTGTCAATTGATTCAGAATAATTCCCTCTTTCATTTAAAAGTAAATTTATATGGAATTAATGAGTATTGATTAATTAATTTAAGTTTTATACTTATTTTTTCACTAATTACTTATTAAATACACATCCATTTGATTTAAAATTTGGAGGGGAAACTTTTGGACTTGTATATTGCCTATCCTTATTTTTTTTAACATCATTTCAATTCAAATTTTTATTGAATTTACAAAATCATAGTTCTTGATTTGATTCATATTTTTAAAAATTTTCTATTAAAAAAATTCAGATCTATTTCATATATTTAAGTACTCATTCAAATCATTAAATAGTGCTTTAACATTTAAAAATGAATCTAATGGTGTATATTGAGTATTTAGTGAGTAATTATATCATGATTGCTTCTAAACTTCCTTCAACTACTCACCATGTACTTAACCATCTATTTTCCTTCTTAGCTAGGTTAGAAGATAACATGTTATTGTTGTAACATAGCCTTGAAAAATCAATTTGAGGCTTAATTGTTCATTAGTTAAATTTCCAAATATTTAGATTTTGTTTTTATCTTAATATTTGTAAATTCATTAACACTAATTTTTCTTATTTTTAGGACAAAAGATTGCTTTTGATTTGTTTACAAGTGTGCAAGGGTTAGTGACAAAGATTGTTCAAACCTATTTCAATATTAGTGGCATCCAATGACAATTATAAGGATGAGTATTAGCGAACATAGAAAATTTTAGAAATTTTATACGTACTAAATAAGGGTGAAACATAAAAATATCAAATTTAGACACATCATACACCTTGGGAATAAATTACAACTTGATTTTCCATAAATTTGTTTTTAAATAAGAATTAATTAAAACCATCCTTAATTAAGGGTTTAAACTTTAATAATTTAGAATAAATCATGTAAATTTTTTAAAAATACAAAACAAGTTTTAATAAGCCCTAATTACATATACAATCAAGGAAAATGAAATTTTGATCCAAAGTACCAAACACATTTATTTCTCCAATTACGTCTCTCTACACTCTGACATTCGAGGAAATTTCTGGGTGATTTAGGGTTCCTTTTCACACACATGATTTTTGCCCTCCTGGCTCATTTTCTTTGCATTTTCCAATCAAATTCTTTTACTTTGCTTATTTTGTGTTCTTTCCTACTTCAAATTTGTGGTTTCTTTTTATTTTTCAGTACTGGGCGATGAAAACTTTGTCGTCATAGAACCCATCATCTTCTTCTCTTTTTGTGGGGAAAATTCAATCTTTCAAAGATGTGCTAGCTAGTTCTTCCTCTGCTTCTCCTAAACTGAACTTTGTTCTTTTTTCATTCAAGGGTTATCCGACCCTATTATTTGAGGATTCTATTGTTGCTAAGTTTGCTGCTCCTTATGCTTTGATGCTGGTGGGTAAATGTATTCTGAGGCGTTCGAATCTTGATGTTATATGAAAATTTTTTCTTAACCTAAAGCTTTCTAGGTTGTTTCATATTAGCTTGCTAGATCAAAGATATGTTGCTATCCAACTTTCAAATGATCTTAATTATAGTTGCATATTTTCTACGTGATCTTATTATATATAAGCATGTCAAATGCGTTTGCTTAAATGGACTCCAAATTTTGATGTTAGGAAGGAATCTCCTATTGCCCCAGTATAGATTTCCTTCCTTAATTTGAGACTTCACTTTTTTAATCATCAAATGCTATTTGATTTGCCCTCAATCTTTGGACGACCATTGCAAACGGACCAAGCCACTACTTTTGTGTTGAGGCCTTTTATGGCTCAGGTTTTGGTTGAATCGGATGTTTCTAAGAAACACCCAAATGAAATATAGATTAGGTCAGAGGTGAAGGGTTATTTCCAAAAAGTTGAATTTAAAAAATTGCCTATATTTTGTTCTTTTTTCAAGATGCACGGTCATGGTATTAACTCTTATTTTCAGAAGCATTCCCACCTTCGTAAAGAGAAGGATTCATTTAAACAAATGACTGAGGAGGTAGCTAATTTGATTCCTTAGGAAGTTACTAATCCTAATCTGGTGCTTTTAGAGGGTAATACCTCTAATCTGTCTTAAATTATTGAGGAGCCATTGGTTGTAGTTGTTGATGACCTTGTTTCTATTGTTACCAATGCTATTTCTTTGAATCATGATCAGGGAGTTATTGCTAAAACCTTTTCTATTTCATCTATTGATTGTGATAATAGTGTGGAGCAAATTTTGCCTAATATTGATATCCAAAATGATGCTAATGTTGATTCCATCCATTCTTGTATGATTAATAAAAATGTTTTAGATTTGAATGGTAATATGCTTTCTTACACTCTCTCAAATCCCTTGAATGAACAAGAAATTAAGATTGAAGCTAATGTTGCTATTAAATTACCTTATAAAGAATGTGTGAGGAATGATATCCCATTAGAGGAAGGTGAAATTGCTTTTGTGGAGCATAGCCCTCCTCTTGGGAAATGCATTGTAGATCTTGCTGTGAGGGATAAAGATAATTTGGAGGATGATGGTATGTTTTTGGAGGATGAATTCCCTCAACAAATTATTCAATGGGCCAAATAAAATAATAGTAAGACTCCTTCAACCTCAAATTATAATAGTAATGCTTTTACTGATACTGAGGATATAAGAATTGTTGCTAAATGTTTTACAAAGGATGATAATGATACTAGTTTCAACAAGGTTCATAGTAAAAAAGGGAGGAAGAAAGAACATATTACTTTGCAACATCCTAGAACCACTCACTCGCATACTTCACATTAAGTGTGTTTTAATGTTTAAATCTATTATTTGGAATGTGAGGGGCATTGTTTTTCCTTCTTTTAGAATTCATGTTAAGAATTCATGTCGTGTTCATAATATTTTTATTATTATATTGCATGAGCCTCTTATTTCTTCTTCTAGGTCATTAAGCACCTCTCAGTTTTTGGGTTTTAATTATGCTCTTTCAAATGTGGCTAACAAGAATTGGGTTTTTTTGAAAGATCCAGTTAAAATTGATATTATTGGTGATTTTACTCAAGTGATGCATTATAAATTTGAGGTTTTTAATTTTCATTGTTGTGTTTCTTTTGTGTATGCCGCTTCATCTCGTTACATTAGAAAATTACTTTGGGTTCAACTCATTAATTTTTATAGTATTTGTAATTTTCCTTGGCTTATTAGTCGTGATTTTAATGCTATCACTAACCCCTCTGAAAGGATAGGAGAATCTTCTCCTTCTTATCACTCTATGGAGGATTTTAGTAATATGATTTTGGATTGCAATTTAATTGATATTGCGTTTTCTGGTAATAATTTCACTTAGAATAGGGGTCACTTATGGCAATATTTGGATCGAGTGTTCTTTAATGACTCTTGGATTAATTCTCTTAACTCCACTAATGTGCAAAATCTTAGTAGAACTTTGTCTGACCATTCTCCTTTGCTTATTACTTTTAATTTTAGATAATTTAATATTTCTTCTCATTTCAAATTTCAAAACATGTGGTTACTTCCTGATTCTTTTTTTTTTTTATGTTGATCAAAATAATTGGTAAGCTCCTTTACATCCAGATAATTCTAGTTTTGGCATGAGGAGACTTTGGTTTAGGCTAAAAAGGCTGAAACAAGTTTTAAATTGGTGGAACCATAATGTTTTTAGAAATCTCTTTTCTAATATTTTGGGAGTTGAACAACATGTTGATAATATTGAGCTTTCTTGTCAAGATGACCCTTCTGATGCTAATATCACTCTTTTAAAAAATGCTAAAGAGGGGATTTTTAAATTCCAAGCTCAGGAAGAGGTATTTTGGAAGCAAAAAGCTACTACTAAGCACTTGGTTGAAGGTGATAACAATACTAGATATTTCCATACATTAGTTAAGAGGAAAAGGGCTAAAAACTGTATTAATTAAATTCAACAGGAGGATGGTTCTATTATTGAGAATACTGTGGAGATTACTAATTTAGCTGTTCAACATTTTCAAACCCGTCTCAATAAGAATTTTAACCCGGCTTAGATTATTGATCATTCTTTTATTCATAGCCTTAAATCCCAAGAGGAGAATGTGACTCTCTCTAAGCCTCCTTCTTTCGAGGAGGTTAAAGAGTCTCTGTTTGCTATGAATTGTGATTATGTGGCAGTACTAAAAGTTCGTTAGGGATGTTAAGACCTATAGAACTGGCCCAAGGCTAACCAAGAGGGGGGGGGGGGGGGGATTGGGGATTTATTTTTTTTTTAGGCAAAAAGAAAAATTATCCAAAACAAAATACCCCAAAAAAAAATTTTTTTTTAAGCAAAAAGAACAATTATCACAAACCAAATCACCACAAAAATAAGTGCAGTAAAAAATAGGAACACAAGGGTTTATAGTGGTTCGGTCTACTCGACCTACGTCCACTCCCCGGAGGCGCCCTCTGAGTATTGCACTACAATCGTGACTCTCCTTTAGCCCCCACAGCTAGGCGGAGAAGCCCTTACAAACACCTCCTTTCTGCCACCCCCGACAAGGCAGAGAACCTCCCTCCTTTTGCTTCCTCCTGAAGCAGGCAGAGAACCTCGATCGATCACTGAAGCTTACTCTCCCAACCTCTCCAAGGACAAGAGACTCTAGGAAGAAGAAGAGGAATAATGCTTGGAGCAACCCTTGTGAATCCCCTCACAAGCTCCCCCTCACAAGATCCTCTCTCTCTCTCTCCCTCTCTCTCTCTCCTTTAGGTCTTCTCAGGTCAAGAAAGCAGCCAAAGATCAACAAAAATGTTGAACAAAAGTTCTTAATTAGAAGAGCTTTAAAGGAGCTCATTAATTACAGTTTGCCAACTTTATCGTCAAGGACGATATATAAATCGTCATTGCCGATAAGTACAAATCTCATAAGATTAGCCATAGTATCGCCCGTAATGCAAACTAGACGATTGAAAATTGGCTTGATCGTCCAGGACGATCTCACAATCGTCCTAGCCAATCAGTTTAAATCAAAGAAAAATCGTCCAGAGCATCACCCTGAATTTGAGCTGTCTGATCCAAATCGGCCAGAGCATCGCCATGAATTTGTACTGGCCGATATTTATCATCTAGAAGCAACAAAGGGTTTTTGAATAAATCATCCTGGCCGATCTTGCGATCGTCCAGGACGATGTGATCATATCAATCATACTTAATTACTTCTTGATTCCTGGATAAATTTAAGCATAATTGTATGATATCATCTAGGCCGATCTCATGATCGTCCTGGCCGATTTCCAAAAATACAGAATACCTAAATTGATTATGGCGGCAATTTCTTTTTGTATTGAGCATATCGTCTTAGCCGATATAGGTATTGTCCATGCCGATCGGTTAATTATGGCTGCCTTAACAAAGAAATCCTGATTAGATCATCTATTTTGAACTCGATCGTTCAGGACAATATAAATATCATCCGGGCTGATGTGAGTAAAAACACAAGTGAAAGTGCTCAGATGACACTAGAAAGTGCTCTGATACCACTTGAAAGTTTGTTAGGGATGTTAAGCTCTATAGAATTGGCCCAAGCTAACCAAGAGAGAGGTGAATTAGAAAACTTAAAACCCAAGATAAAACTCCAACCAAAATCACCACAAACAAAGTGCAGAAGAAAAATAATTGCGGAAGCGATAATAAGAAAAGAACACACCAGATTTATAGTGGTTCGGTCAAACCTTGACCTACGTCCACTCCTTGGAGGCACCCTCCAAGTATTGTACTAAAACAAGTGACTCTCCTTTAGCCCCCACAGCTAGGCTGAGAAGCCCTTCCAAAATCACTTCCATTTTCCCCGGTGCGGTGGAGTCGTCGGGTCCTTTGACACCAAAGAGATCTTCTTCTTTTGTGAACTTACCTCGAGACAAGCCTTGAATCTGATGGTGCTAAGGTGCGAGTTCGCCGGAGCAACCGTGTGGAATCCCCTCCACACTCCCTTGAGTTCCCCCCCTCACAAGATCTTCTCCCTCTCAAACTCTACCCTTTCCTCTCTCCCTTTCAAGCTCTCTCTTCAAGTTTCCCCCACAAGAACGAAGCTACAATGGCTGCCAAAGACACTTACAAAGTGCCTTATCATAGCTTAAATATAAGAGCTAAAAATGAGCTCATTAATGTAAGTTGCCGATAATATCTTCCAGGATGATAGGTATATCGTCCTAGCCGATTAGTTCAAATTCAGCTCAAGTGCCTGGGAGGATTTGGGACGATCAGAAGAAAATTGGTTATATCGTCCTGGCCGATCTCACGATCGTCCAGGACGATTAGTTTAAAACTGATTTTAATCTTCCTAATCATCGCCCTGATTTGGTGCTGGCCGAAGTCAATCATCCAAGCCATCGTCCTGGCCGATCATAAGATCGTCCCGGATGATGTGATCGTATCAATCAGCCATTAATGATTTCCAAATAATACCAGATCAATTTAGGTATGCTTGAGTTAGATTGTCCTGGACAATATAAATACCGTCCTGGCCGATTTTCTAAAATAAAGAATACCTAAACAGATTATGGCAGCTGATTCTTTCTGAATTGAGAATATCATCCTGGCCGATACAAGTATCGTCCAGACTGATGTGTTTCTGATGGCTGCCTTAATGAGGATGCCCTAATTAAGGTTTATGATTTTGGACATATCGTCCAAGACGATATAAATATCGTCCCTGCTGATATTACAAAAAATAAAAATCTTTTAGGGAAAGCAGGAAATCTTCCAAGTTATAAATCAATAGGTCCCACAACAAATACAATAGACTCAAGAAAAGAAAAAGATTACAAACTGACTCAGACCTAGTCTACCCAATCTTGAGATGGTTCTAAATTGTAGTCCGATTTTGTGAACCTGAAATGTTAGCACATAAGACAATCGTAGAGAAATAAGGAATGTTTGCTATCATCAAAATCATAAACCATAGATTCGCAACAACAAGTTCTAATTATCTTAAGTGTGTATGTAGGGTTACTTAACATCAGTCACTTCAATCAATTACAATTGACTCAAGAAAGAAAAAAATAAAAATACAGACTGACTCAACCCTAATCTTCCCAATCTTGAGCTGGTTCCAATATCCATTTTATCTTTGATTCCTGAAATGTCAGTAGTAACAGGTAGGTGAAGAAAAGCAAGAGTGTTTGCCAATCATCAAAACACAGTCCATGAACCTGAATTTGCAACAATCTCCCCCTTTTTGATGATGACAAAACACTACGACAATTATTTTAAAAATAACAGTGTAAAAATATGGAATCGAAAGTGTAAGCAAACATCATAAACTACTCCCCCTTTTGACATCTCAAAAAGGAGGGAGCCAAGTAAGCAAATCAAAAGACCCCTTTTTTTGTTTTTGTTTTTTTTACCCAAGGCATGAATATGATGTAGTATTCCATGTGATTGATTTTTTAAAAACTTGTGAGTTAATGAGTTAACATCATCTACAATCCAAAGAACGGTAAAATATCCGTTCATGATTACCCTTATCTCGGACTTTGTTTTAGGGTAGAATCGTCTTTTGAAATCAATGACCTAACTCAAAGAAAACCAATTGGATATGAGATAAGGATCCCTTCATCACTTGGTTTAAGAAAAAATATCTCATAAAATAATGAACAAAAGTAAATTTGTCACAATAGCAAAACAATCGAAATCAAGCCTTTGATACATGAAAACTTCTAAGTTTTTAAAGGATTTGAAAAGAGAGAAGATCTTGCTTTTTAGTGGGCTCATTTTATACCTCTTGTCGATTGATTGGTGCTTTGCACATTTTTTTTTTCAATTTGGCGTCATTGCGCATTTTTTGTTGGCATCATTGGCAATTTTTTTTTATTATTTTTGCAAGCTCCATTCTCTTTTACAACTCTTAAAAAGGATTCTTTATCTTCTAGATATTAGAAAATAGGAGATCTCATTCTAACATAGAGAAGCACTATCTATAAAATAGAATCAATAACCAAAGACAAGAGTAACGAGGAATCTTGATGCGACAAAAAATTTTAATCATTATAAATACAAGATTGATTTGCTTAAGCAAGTTTTAGAAAAGATCTTAATTTCATACACAATTTATTAATTTGAAATAGATTTTTGATTAGAAAAGAAAATTATGCCACCAAAATAGGTTAGAGAAAGAGACATGATCAATGAAATATTTTTACCATCTAATAGATAAAGAGATGTAAAACATTGACTAAAAATTTTTAAAAGAAAGGACAAGGCATACGATATCATTTCAGCGATGATTTTGAAAACAAAAGGCAATAAACAAAAGAAAGTAAAATAATCAAATAAAAACTAAGAGTAAAACAAAAAGAAGAAAATAAAGCAAAGAGCAAAAAGAAAAGCAAATAAAAGATCAAGTTCATGTATTTATGTCAATCACACCCAATCTGGTCCTTAAAGAGCTGAAAGTGTCGAAGGCCAGTGGTTTAGTAAAGATGTCAGCCAGTTGATTTTCAGTTGTCACATGGTGTAAATCAATGTCTCCCTTAGTCACATGATCTCTAATAAAGTGATGCCTAATATCAATGTGCTTAGTCTTTGAATGTTGGATAGGATTCTTAGAAATGCATATGTCACTAGTGTTGTCATAAAAGATTGAGATGGTGCCTACAGGTAAGCCTAAATCCAATACCTGTTATTTTAACCAAAGGACTTGGGCCACACAACTTCCAAGAGCAATGTACTCAGCTT
Source organism: Dendrobium catenatum (assembly GCF_001605985.2). Taxonomy (NCBI): domain Eukaryota; kingdom Viridiplantae; phylum Streptophyta; class Magnoliopsida; order Asparagales; family Orchidaceae; genus Dendrobium; species Dendrobium catenatum. The sequence continues at coordinate 145,606 of NW_021445045.1, forward strand.
CAGCAGTGGAGAGTGCAATAAAATTTTACTTCCTACTGGACCATGAAACCAAAGATTGTCCTATGAATTGACAAGTTCATGAAGTGCTTTTTCTATCCACCTTACATCCTGCAAAATCAGAGTTAGAAAAATCAATAATCTCAAATGAAGTGCTGTGTCTAGGATACCAAATCCCTAAACTTTGGGTCCCCAAAAGATATCTAAAAATTCTCTTAACTACAGTCAGGTGGGATTCCTTAGGGTCAGCTTGAAATCTAGCACAAAGGCAAACACTAAATATTATATCAGGTCGGCTCGCAGTCAGGTAAAGTAAAGATCCAATCATGCCTCTATACTTGTTTTGATCAGCAGACTTACCACTTGGGTCCTTATCCAATGGAACACTAGAAGTCGTGGGAGTATTAATTAGCTTAGATTTATCCATCTCATACTTCTTCAAAATGTACTTTATGTATTTTGTTTGACTAAGAAAGGTTCCATCATCCAAGTGTTTTATACTAAACCCCAAAAAGTAGGACAACTCTCCCATCAAAATCATCTCAAACTCTCTACTCATTGTTTTAGAGAACTCATCACAAAGTTTCTTGTTAGAAGATCCAAAAAGTATGTCATCTACATAAATCTGAACAATGAGAAAATCAACTCCAACTTTTCTAAGAAAAAGGGTGGTGTCTACGCTCCCCTTAACAAACTCCCTTTCTAGTAAGAATGTGCTAAGTCTCTCATACCAAGCTCTTGGGGCCTGCTTTAAACCATACAAAGCCTTTTTTAATTTAAAAATATGATTTGGAAATTAGGAACTCTCAAAACCTAGGGGTTGTTCTACAAACATATCCACTTTTAATTCCCCATTTAAAAAGGCACTCTTAACATCCATTTGAAAAAGCATAAATCCTTTATAACAGGCAAAGGCTAATAGCACTATAATGACTTCCAATCTAGCTATAGGGGCAAAAGTTTCCTCAAAGTCTATCCCTTCTATTTGGTTATACCCCTTAGCCACTAATCTTATTTTTTTCCTAACCACCACTCCAGAATCATTAACCTTGTTCTTAAAGACCCACTTTATTCCAACTACACTTTGTCCCTTTGATCTTTCTACAAGCTCCCAAACATTATTCCTAATAAATTGATTCAACTCCTCTTGCATGACTAAAATCTAAAACTCATCAGTAAGGGCTTGGTTTATGTTGGTGGGTTCAGTCATTGAGATAAAGGAAGAATGGTTCACCTCCTTCCTAAGTCCATGTCTAGTCCTAACTACATCAGAAGGGTCTCCTAAGATCAAATCCTTGGGGTGACTTGTAGAGTATCTCCAATCTCTAGGCAAGGTGTGAGAAGGTCCAACCCTTTCCTCCAAATCTATATTTTCTGCTCCTTGGGTGACATCTCCTACTCCTTTAATGTTTTGGTGACCTACTCCCTTCTCCAAATTTTCTACTCAAGTAGTAACCTCTCCAACATCATCATCATCCTCAACTCTAGGCATTTTAGGATCAGACTCATCAAATACTACATGTGTAGTCTCTTCCACCATCAAAGTCCTCTTATTAAACACCCTAAAAGACTTCCCAACACTAGAATATCCCAAGAACACTCCTTCATCTGATTTAGGATCAAATTTGCCCAAGTGAGACTTCCCATTATTGTGAATGAAAACCTTATAACCAAATAAATGAAGGTGGAAAAGATTGGGTGTCCTACCCTTAAGGATCTCATAGGGTGTCTTATCTAGTTTGGCTCTAACATTCACCCTATTCAACACATAATAAGTTGTGTTAACTACTTCAGCCCAAAAGTATTTTGGAAGTGAATACTCAGCAAGCATGGCTCTAGCGGCTTCCACCAAGGTCCGGTTCTTCCTTTTAGCTACCTCGTTCTGCTGAGGGGTCCTAGGAGCTGAGAAGTTGTGGCTAATCCCCTTGTCTCACAAAAATCTTCTCCAAATTTTTTATTCTCAACTCTCCCCCATGACTCAACTCTATGGAATGGTCAAGATCATCAAACCTTATAGTCTGCTTTTCTAATGTCTATAGTAGAAAATGTATCTGAAACTCCTCAAAGGTTCATGATATTTATGTCTGAAAGAAATCTAGTTCCAATGTGAGAACCTCGAAGTAGTCATCAGCACACATCACCAAACCATAGACTTTCCCTCCCAAGCTGTGTAGTTGCTAATGGGTCCAAACAAATTCATGTTGTAAGGGAACAGACTTCTATAAGGTCTAAGTGATGGTGGCTCATGTACCTTAGTGGGTGTGAAAAGGTGGAGTGAATTGCTTCCTTAAGGTTCGGCAGACGCCATCACATCTGTAAGGGCTGTCTTTGAATAATACTGAGCTTTGGGGATCTTCCTCATACTACTAAAGTCTTTTTGGGTCTCGAATTTCCTAAAGGTTTTCACATAGCTTGCACTGGATAGTCTTGGTGATCATTAACCCACTGATCATCAACCACAAATCTTTAAAGCAAAAGGAAGAAGCTAGCATTCAATGATTATTTAAATAAAACCTGTAGACGTTGTTGATCCTTTTTCCCTCGCCAAAAATAGTTGTTGTACTTAAAACTTACAATGCAATGAATTTGCAAAGAATTGCACGAATGAAGCCATTGTCACAGAGTTGACTTATGCTGAATTAGGTTTGCTTTCAATCCCATCTAAAGCAAACATTTTCAATCATAAAGTTCTTGGAATTACCAATATATACCGTACGACCTACGCACCTTTTCTGGTGGTGTTATCTTCCAAGAGTAACCTTGCCTCCAGCTCCTGCGAGACTCTCAGGCGAAACAAAATTGATTGCATCACCAGTCATATGTCTTAGAGCATCCACTGTCCAAGTATCCACATAGTCTTCTCGGAGCCTTTGTTGAGGCCTCTATCACAAATCATCATAATGTCAGATTTAGGAACCCAGGGCCAGGTTTTGGGTTCCTTCCTTATTGAAAAGTAGAGATATGCATGCTAATGGTTGTGGTATGCTATGAATCATGCACCCTTGGGTCTCCACACACCAAATGTTTTAACCTATGGTGAATAGTGCAAGTGGTGTGAGATATGTCCTAGTATGCCACATGAAAAGCATCTAAACACCTGGAAAAGGGTTCTGAATAGCTTGATGATAATGCCTCTTCCCTAAGTTTTGGCTTTTTGATCAATGTTGGTGTCATGCCTAGTTTCTTAAATGTATCAAATTCATTTCGAAATCCTCAAGTTGGTACTTTTTTAAGACATCATTATCAATCCTCAATTTTCTCTCTCTTTAGATTTCTTAAAATCAGATTCAAGTGAGGTGTGTGTGACTTTAGTGATCATGCTCTCAATTAATTCAGCAATGCTTTTTGTTTATTCTCATCAAAATTCATCAATAGAGCCATATGATTTGAATCAATTGTTTGAGAGAGCTTTAGTCATAATTGCATGCTCTTTTTAAAAGTTCAAAAATTCTTAGTTTCAAGCTAGCAGAGTTTTCTTAAGTTTCCTATATGATGCATGAATTTTTTTAGAAACTTCAATGGAGTTATTGTAAGGAAACTTCACATACCTCTCTCTTGATTCAAGATTATTCCATCTGTCCATTAAGCAGCGAAGTTTTGTTGTCTCATCTTCTAATTCCGTTTCCGATGAATCTGACGTTAGAATTGCCTAAAAGCTTATATGTAGTCTCTTTTTGTCCTTTATAGGATTGGGATTTTCTCCTCCACTCTTTTCCTGCTTGTGTCGTCTTAAAGTGTAGGACAATCCAGCTTTCCACAATTCCGGGCTTCTGGCATTCATAACAAACCAACACTCAGACGATCCTTTAAAAATATTTTATCCTTACCATTTTTCTCCAATGATGCTTTTTCTTCTCCTTAGAAGTTTCTAAATTGCCTTTGAGATGAAGCAACTTCATCACTTTTAGACCTGGAAGAGTCAGAGTCCAATTTGTGTGCTTTCAGTTGCCACCGTTTTCTTCCTTTTTTTTTTTTCTCACCTGCATCCAAGATTTTCTTTCTAGATCATCTTCTTGCTCGTAACAATGAGTGAGCCAAGTAAGTTATCATCAAACGTGTTTAAATCCTTAGAATGCAGTGGATTGGCAAGTGATTTTTAGCATCAAACGACGAAGCAAGCATCTCAAAATCTTATTCACTTTTTCATAGTTTGAAAGTTCTCTTCCTAAGGCATGCAAAGAAGTAACAATATGAGTAAATCTCGTATACATTTCAGAAATTGATTCATGAGGTTTTCATACAAAAAGTCGTAGTCATGTTTGGAGAATTTTGAATGGATTGTGTTTAACTTCATTAGTGCCTTCATAATGATACACAATTTACTCCCAAATTTCTTTACATTTTGCAAGTGACCAA